>NC_058131.1:423781343-423816210 GCF_016433145.1 Gracilinanus agilis | reverse complement strand
GGTTTTTGGCCATAATCTTCTGATTTTCGGCCATAATCTTCTGGTATTCTTTTTCAATCTGGTCATTTCTGGTGTTCAGTTGCAAGATTTTACCTTTTAAACAGTTATTTTCTTGCCAGATCTCTTCCATTTTCCTCAAAATCTCAGTTTTGAACTCTTCCATAGCTTGTGAGGAGTTTTCCTTATTTGAGGAGGGTCCGGATGCTTGTTTGTTCTCCTCCTCTGTTTGCTCGGTTGTCTGGATTTTCTCTGTGTAAAAGTTGTCGAGTGTTAAAGGCTTCTTTTTCTTGTTGTTATTCTTTCTCTTCTGAGTTTCCTGAGTCTGGGTAGCCATCATTAGCCCAGCAGCTTCTCAGGTTTATCCTCGTGCTCAGTGTCTGTCAGCGGTCTATTGGCTCCTGAGGTCTGAGTTCTGGTTTTTTCCAAGGTCAAGCCCCCTGGTGGACCCCCTTACTTGATCCTCTGCAGGAGGTTCCTTTACAAGTCTCAGGGCGCTGCTTCCACAGTCATATACCCGTCTGCACTGGTTCCCCACTCAGGTTTTCAGAGCTTTAGTTCCTGGCTGTGTCTGCCTCCACCCACGCCTCCGCCCGTGCCTGTGCTCTGCTCAGCCTGCGCTCTGCGTCCAGCGTCCACTCTCTGCTCTGGCGCTCAGATTTCGCTTGCGTTCTTTGGCTTACTGGGGTCTTAAATCTTGCTGCTCTCAGGAACAGGCCCCAGAGCTGCCAATGACTCGATGGGTGCCCCAAACTTGCTCTATTTCTTTTTAGCTGGCTTCAGAGCTCTAGATCTTGTGTGTGGAGGGATTGGGGGTGGAGCGGTTGCTCAGCCCGCGATTTAGTGAGAGCCCTTTATAGCCTGGAAATGTCTCGATTCCACGTACCTTCCACGCTGTGCCCTGTTGTGGGGTCCCTCCGTTCGTCTGGACTTGTTTTTATTATGTTCCCTTGAGGAGTTTTGTGTGTTTCGGTCAGGAGAGGTTAAGAGCTGCTTCTTACTCTGCCGCCATCTTAACCCGGAACCCTCTGTGTAGTCTTTTAAAATTGTATTGATCAGGAGGGTCTCCTAGCTCTGTCCTGTTGTTAGATTTGGTTTTCTGTCTCCTCAAAGCACTTTGTTTTTGATTGGTGTGGAAGAGTTTTCACAGAGGACTTGACTTTTGCTACTTCTAAGCAGCCATTTTGAACTGATCTCCTCCAACTGGCTTTTGTACATGTCTAAATGGATGTCTTGTAGATATGTTAAATGTGACATGTGCAAAATTGAACTCATTATCATTCTTCCCAAACCCTTTGCTCTTCCTAACTTCCCTGTTACTGTGGAGGGTACTATTTTCCTTCTGGTCATGTAGATTCATAAACTGGGCATTATCCTTAACTCTCTCCCCACCATATTCTATCAATGGCCAAATTATTTCTACTTTTGTGACTTCTCTCATGTATTCCTTCTTCTCTCTTCTGCCATTATAATCACCTTGGTCTAGGCTGTTGTCTTCTCACACCTAGATCTGCTGGTTAACCTCCCTGCCTCAAGTCTCTGCACACTTATAGATAAAGGAAGAATTTATGACCAAACAAGAAATAGAGAGACTCACAAGGAGTAAAATGAATAATTTTAATGACATGAAATTAATATGGTTTTGCACAAACAAAACCAATACAACCAAATTAGAAGAAAAGCAGGAAAACTGGGAAAAAATTTATAGCTAGTTCCCCTGATAAAGATCTCATTTCTCAAATATATAGGGACTGAGATAAATTTATAAAATTAAGAGACATTCCCTAGTTGATAAGTGGCTAAAGAATATGAAAAGGCAGATTTCAGAAGAAGAAATCAAAATTATCAATAGCCATGAAAAAATGTTCTAAGTCACTATTGATTAGGGAAATGCAAATTAAGACAACTTTAAAGTATAACCTCACACCTGTAATTTTGGCTAAAATGAGACAAAAGGAAAATGGCAAATGCTAGAGGGGATGTAAGAAAATAAGTACAGTAATATACTGCGGGAGGAATTATAAATTGGTTCTACCATTCTGAAGAATAATTTGGCATTATGGCCAAAGGAATATAAACTTCATTTTCCTTTGACTAAGCAAGACTGTGTCCATATTCCAAAGAGATCAAAGAAAAAAGAAAAAGCCCAAGATAAAAAAAATAATTATTTTAATTTCCTTTTCATTGGGGCTGATCCACTTTTTTCATTTTCAATACTTAGTAATTTGGTTATCTTCTTTTTTTAAACCCTTAACTTCTGTGTATTGGCTCCTTGGTAGAAGAGTGGTAAGGGTGGGCAATGGGGGTCAAGTGACTTGCCCAGGGTCACACAGCTGGGAAGTGTCTGAGGCAGGATTTGAACCTAGGACCTCCCGTCTCTAGGTCTGGCTCTCAATCCACTGAGCTATTCAGCTGCCCCCCTCTTCATGAAGTTTTAGCCTATTGAACAGACTTTTGTGACATCCTGTATAAAATTCTGTTTGGCTTTTGCAGCTCTTCCTAAATCTGTCCCCTTTCTACCTTCACCATCTTATTATATTTTCATCCCACCCTTCTACCTTCCCTTCCTCTCATATTTACAATTCAGTGATTTGCTGTTCCTAAAGCACAATATTCCATCTTCAAACTACCAGCTTAACAAATTCCAGTTGACTTGACTGATTTCATTTATCTGAAAGAAAATTGAGGCTTAAAGAAATCATGGGACTTCACCAAGGTCATGCAGTAGCAGAGATTTTATACCAACTCAGGTCTCTCCAACTCCTAATTCAGGGTTTTTCCTTAGTTTCCCAGGGCTTCTAAGGCAGATGTGACATTTTTACTCTTGGGTTGAGATTCTGAAATCCAGAAATCACAGTTACTGGCTTGTTGAATGGCTTGAACTGATGAATACTTCTTGATAACTAAGGAGGCCAGTTTGTGGGAATTGGTGAGAGCTGGGAGAAGACAATGTCCTCAGCTATCAGCAATCTCTGCAAAAAAGCAGGAAGTCTTCACACTGTCTATATCATTATCTGCACTCTTCAGATCTTATCCAAGGATAACTTGCTGCCTGTCTCCTTGTTGCCAAATGTTTTTGTTACTCCCACCTGAATTGTGGAGCTGCATTTCTATTACTAAAGCTAGCTGTTTCTCCAATAAATTAGCACTGGGGGTTGTGTGAGTCCCAGCCAGAAAAAAATTAGGCTATTCTCCTCAACAACTCCACTGTCTTTCTCAATAGCTACACCCTAATACAGTTTGTTTCTCCTTATTGACTCATCTCCCAGCAGGTGACTCCTTTCTGTCTCGAGGTCCCAACCGCCTTAATCTTTTTTTTTCTTACCCCCTAACCTTTCAAGGCTATCCTAGCTCATCATTCTTCATAATTAATTCATGTCAACCTCTTGGCCATTCAGACCTGCCATGGACTACATCTTTCTCAGGGTGGAAAAAGACAATTACTTCTTGTTCCGTAAAAGGAGGCAGGATGGTAACAACAACATCAGCAAAAATCAGTCTCATTTCTATTATGCTTTCAGGTTTACAAAGAGCTTTGTATGACCCAGTGAGGAAGGTTATGCAAACATTATTGTTCCCACTTTATAGATGAGGAAATTGAGGTTCAGAGAGGGGTGATAATTTACTCGAGATCCCAGAAACTTGTAAGTAGAGGTACTAACAAAGAAAGATTCCACTTCATTCTGGTCCCCAAATGCTATCTATGGCTATGAATTCATTTCCACATTCCGACCTATCCTTTCCTCAGGTTCTCTCTTTTCCTGGATGGATTCTATTACAGGGGACTCTAAACTGTGCCAAATAGAACCTTCACATTTTCCAAGGCTTTCTTAGCTCCTTAAATGTTATATTGAGACTCTGTGTCTTGTGGACTGGGCAAAAGCCAGGGTATTGCCTCTGTATGTTGCCTAAATTCTCAGTCATTTCCATGCTCCATAAGGGGAGATTGGCCAAACTCAAGGATACACACCTGAAAGCTGGAAATTCAGCTTCATAATACCTAGAAATCCCTACCCAACATCTCCCTCCTCTCATGAGCAGCACCTCCCTATTCCTAGCTCCCGCTACTACCACTTTTCTAGTCTTTCAATGGCAAAGGAAAGAATTGAAACCTAGGGAGCCTGATGCTTTATCTACTGTACCTTGCTATCTCTGTGCTATAACTCAGCCTGCCATTCAAGGCCTTTCTCATTTTGACTCTATTCTTGCTCTTGTATTATTCACTTATATCACATCTAATCAAGCTGGTCTCTGCTCCCTCAGGCCAACTCATTTATTCTTATTCCTATACTTTTGCTCATTTCTCACTGTGCAGAATACCCCAACCACTCTTACAGCCCATCCAAATCCCAACTATACTGGGAGACTTCAGGTTCGATAATAATCAGTGTTGTGATGTGAAAGTCAAAGATGTTAAGGTATCATATCATAGAATCACAGAATCTTAGACTTGGTAAGGACCCCCACAGCCATCTGGTCTCACCTAAACACAAAGGGATAAAGACATGGATTGGTCCTGACATTTCGAGGACAAGGAATTCTAACTAAGGAAAATCCCTACAAGCCTTAAGTCAGAACCTTCTCTACAATTTACAACCTAGAATGCTGATAAGTTAAGTGACTTATCAAGGCTCATAGAGAATACAGCTCAAAAAGCAGGACTTAAGTCCAAGACTTTCAGAATCTAAGGTCAGCTCTTTATCCATTATGCCTTGTCATCCATATGTGAAAGGAATACCCATTGCAACTTAACCAACAAGGAGTGGTCTGGCTTCTTTTTGAAGATATCCAAAAGTTAGGATGTGGCCAGGTGACTTAGTGGATAGTCAAGCAAGATAGAAAGCAAGAGTTTTTTTTTTTTTAATTAAAGATATTCAAGGAGGGGGAATTCACCCCTTTTGAAGACACAGTATTCTATTTTTTTATTTTTTGGAAATTATTTTTAAATTTTGAATATTTTCCCATAGTTACATATTTCATGTTCTTTCCCTCTACCGTAATCCTCCCTAACCCCCCTTAGCCGACGCACAATTCTACTGGGGTTTTTTTTTTGAACCCTTGTACTTCGGTGTATTGTCTCATAGGTGGAAGATTGGTAAGGGTGGGCAATGGGGGTCAAGTGACTTGCCCAGGGTCACACAGCTGGGAAGTGGCTGAGGCCGGGTTTGAACTTAGGACCTCCTGTCTCTAGGCCTGACTCTCACTCCACTGAGCTACCCAGCTGCCCCTCTACTGGGTTTTACATGTATCGTTGATCAAGACCTAATTCCATGTTATTGATAGTTGGACTTGAGTTATCATTTAGAGTCTACATCCCCAATAATATCCCCAACAGCCTATGACACAGTATTCTATTGTGGGATGACTCTAATGATTAGAAAGTTTTTCCAAATTTCAAGCCTAAATTGGCCTCTGCAACTTTTACCCATCACTCCTGGTTTTGATGTCTGGGGACAAACAAGCAAGTTAAGTTGCTCTTCACCTGACAACATCAAAGATATGAAGGCAGCTATAATGTCCCCATTGGTTCTTCTTTAGACTGAACATGTCCATTTTCTTCAAATGATGTCAATTTGTCATGCCTCACTGTTATGTCCACCTTTTGACCACTCTCCAGTTTTTTGATGTCCTCCTTAAATCATGGCACCCAGAATGATATTCTTCAGATGTGGTGTGGCAAAGTTAGAGTACAGTGGAACAATCACCTCTTACTTCCTGGAAGTAACACCCTCCTAATGCCATTTAAGAATACATTAGATTATTTTTTTTAAAAACCTTCTATCCTAGAATCGATACTATGTATTGGATCCAAGGCAAAAGAGCAGTAAGGGTTTTGCAATGGGAGTAAAAGGACTTGCCCAGGGTCACAAAGCTAGGAAATGTCTGAGGCCAGGAGCTCCTTCTCTAAGACTGGTTCTCAATTTACTGAACCACTTAGTTGCTACCTATATTAGAATTTGACTATCACTTCATGTTTATGACACATATTGACTTTTCAAGAAACTTAGGTCTCCAAATTCTTTCTCAGAATAGATGTTACCTAGCCATGCCTTCTTTATTCTGCATGTCTAAAGTTAATTTTTTTTGCACCCAATTGCGAGACTTTACATTTCAGCTTACTAGATTCAGCCACACGTTCTAGTTTGGCTAACTCCTTTGGGATCTCAATTCTGTCTTCTAGTACATTCAATATCCATCCCAGTTTTATGTCACCTGCAAATTTGATGATATTTCATCTCTGTCTTTATCTAACAGATCAAGATCAAGCAGGGATTCTTGAGGTATTCCACTGGAGCTCTCCTGCCACATTGACAGTGAACCATTAATAACTGCACAAATCCAACCATCAAACTGAGTCTGAATCTATCTTATTGCTGTTGTTCAGTCATTTCAGCTATGTCCAACTTTTCATGACCCATTTGGAATTTACTTGGCAAAGATACTAGAGTGGTTTGCCATATCCTTCTCCAGCTCATTTGACAGATGAGGCAACTGAGGCAAACAGGGTGAAGTAACTTGCCCAGGGTCACATAGCCAGTAAGAATTTGGCACCAGATTTGAACTCAGTAGGTTGAGTTTTCCTGACATTAGTCCTGGCACTCTATCCATTGTACCACCTACCTGTCCCCATCTGATCATATTATCTAGTCCAAAGCTTTCTGTCTTTTCCTCAAGAACAACATGATAACCTTCATTCTAAATTTTGTTAGTGTAACACACACTCTGTAGCTACTCTTCAAATTTCCAACCTCACTGGTAGGCTGGGTCCCAGAGATCAACTACAATGTCTTTCCCTCCTGGTTCTAGAACTAATCCAGAGGGTTTAGGAGTTTCTTTATAAAGCTCACAAATACCCAATCTTCCTTCTCCAATATTATCTGTTGAGAATCAATGTAGACAGCCAACCTTAGGTAGCTTTTAGAAATGGCTCTTTAACAAAGATGGCATAGCAAGAAGAGTTAGTACAAAGCACCCCCCAAAAGTCTTGGATGCACTGTCCCATCAGAATATGCAGAACCTAGGGGAAAATGGGCTCAAAGTTAGGGAACAATGTGGCAAAGATGTGGCAAAGAAGGAACACACGGATCTTAGTATCTGGAAGTCATTTTCTCCTTTTCGTAGAGGGCCTTGTGAAGTTTCCCTTAAGCATGCTATATCATTTCTCCTGGAGTGCTTGCTGAATCTTGAAGTTTCCTTCCTTCAGAGTGTTCAGTTTGGTCCCAACTCTCATGCAGATTATGCTTCCAGTCACTACTGATCAAAGGCTAAAATTCTCTACTCTCCTACTCTGAAATTGTCACCCAAAGACTGAACTAGAATGACTAAGCTATCGGCTATGAGGGATGTCAGGTTCCAAACTAATGTTCTGGTTTTCTGTAAGCCCCACAGAGTGTGACCAATTTTCCTTACTCAATATAAATAGTTTTCCTGTTCCATATCACATTTCATTCAGTGACTTTCGAGAATTTCTAAATTGACTTTTCTTCCACGGGACTTTTTGCACCTCTTCTAAAACCTTTGATTCAACTGATTCAATTGTAGAGGTATCTTTGCCAGATTATGGTTGGTTGCACCACATGGTATAAAGGCATCGCATCTTGTTAGTGAATTTAAGTGTGGTGGAGTAATTGATTGATTAATTGACTCAATTAATGACCACCCAGACACTAAAACTTCTGTAAAATATATTCATAGCATTCTCTACATCTGTATGTTTAACAATCATGTCAAAAAAAGATATGAAGTAAGTCTGGTATGACTTGTTCTTTTTCTGTCTTAGAATTAATATTGCGTATTGGTAGATAAGTGACTTGCTCAGGGTCATACAATAGGAAATATCTGAGATTAGAATGGAACCAAGGACCTCCTGTCTCTAGGTCTGGCTCTCAATCCACTGAACAACCTAGATGCCTCCAAATGACTTGGTCTTGATGAAATCCTACTGGGTTTTTGTAATTACCACATGCTGACTTTTCATATTCAAAAATCATGGATCTGTAATTTTTTATTCTGGGTACTTACTTCTTCTACTATTTCAGAATGCAAACTCTTTGTAACTTAGCATATAGCCTGGTCCTGATTAATGTGAATAATGACTCCTCTCAAGTGCTGAACTGAATTTGGATTTGTACTACTTAAGATTATAGTTATGTAAAATATGTTTTTCATTGGAAATAAGCTGTATGAATTCAAATAATGTGACCATTTCAAGATAATTCATTATTTGCACTAATTAGGACATGGCTGTAGTCTGTTTTGTAGAATTGCTATGACCAAAATGTTATCATTCAGTGCCCAACCTGGTGTTGACTGATCCTCTCAGAAAAAGTTATCTTTGACTACATAAAAGAACAAAATGTCCAAAATGAGATGGGTAATAATCCCATCATGCTCTCACCTTGATCTGATATCTGAAATATTAAGTCCAATTCTTCTGGGTGCTACTTTTCAGAAAGGAAACCAGCAAAATGGAACACATTGAAAGGATGTAAAACAGGGTGATATAACTAACTACAATATCTTTCCTGAAATATAGTACCCAAGGGACACTTTTACCCAAATATCCTAAAGGCATATCCTAAAGTTCCACAATGCCTCAAACGGAATTCATGATATTTCCTTCCAAAACCATCCCTCCTCTAAAATTTTTCCATGTCTGAAACCTTAGCAGTCTTCCCAACTGTCAAATTGATATTTCTAAGAGCCATATCTGACCATGTCCCTGCTTCTCAGAAATCTTTAATAGCTTCCTTTTGCCTCTAGGGTAAATACAAATTTTCTGCATAGTATTTAAAACTTTGTATCACGTGGCTCCTATCTACTTTTAGGGGTCACATTTCATATTCCTTTCCTTCACATACTCTCCATTCCATTTGGATTGGCCTTCTAGCTTCTCCAAGTCCAGGAGATCCCCCAAACCACCTATATGCCTATACTATCTATAAAAGGTATAGGGGGTATCTGGGTGTCTCAATGGAATGAGAGCCAGACCTGGAGACAGGAGGTTCTGGCCCCAGATTCAAATATGGCCTCTGATACTTCTAAGCAGTATGACCTTGGGCAAACCACTTAACCCCCATTGTCTCACCCTTACTGCTCTTGTGCCTTAGAACCAAAATAGAAGGTAAGGCTTTAAAAAATAAATAAATAAGGTGGTTCCACATGTGTCTCACATCCACTTCTTTGAATTCCTAACTTCCTTAAAAATAGCCCAGATTTCTTTAAAAGAATGCATACCCTTTGATCTAGCCATACCACTTCTGGATTTGAACCCTAAAGAGATAATAAGGAAAAATATGTATACAAAAATATTCATAGCCACATTCTTTGTGGTGGCAAAATAATTGGAAAATGAGGGGGGTGTCCCTCGATTGGGGAATGGCTGAACAAATTGTGGCATATGATGGTGATAGAATACTATTGTGCTGTAAGGACTGATGATCTGGAGGCTTTCCATATGAACTAGGAGAATCTCAATGAACTGATGCAGAGTGAAATGAGCAGAACCAGAAGAACATTGTACACAGAAAGTAAAACATTGTGGAACAATTCAATGTAATGGACTTTGCTACTAGTAGCAATGCAACAAGCCAGGACACTTCTGAAGGACTTATGTAAAACAATGCTATCCACCTTGAAAGAAAGAACTAGAGTAGAAATGCAAAAGCAAAATATATGACATCATTTATCACATGTATATGTAGTATGTGATTTGGGGTTTAGGCCTTTAAAAATCGCTCTATAGCAAAAATGAATAATATGGAAATAGGTATCAAGTGACAACATTTGTACAACCCAGTGGAATTGCTTGTCGGCTCTGGGAGGGGGGAAGGGAAGAGAGGAGGAAAAGAAAATGAATTATGCAAACATGAGGGAACCCCCCCAAAAATAAATAAATAAATAAATAAATGGACAAATAAATAACAGCCAAACAAACAAACAAATAACAACAACAACAACAACAAAACAGCACAGATGGCACTTACCTTCTGCAGAAAGCTTTCTTGATCCCCTTCACCTCAGGTTGCTAGTATTCTCTCCCTCTTGAAATACTTTTTAGTATACCTTGTGCTTCCTTTTCTGTATTACATTATTATTGAATTAAATATATGATTATATTTATTCTGTATTATATTCCTTCTTCATTCCCACCAGTAGAATGCAAGTTCCTTTAGAAAATGGACTGTTTCATTTTTTGTCTCTATAAAACCAATACCTATGTGATGAGAATGTATGGGTTATGCAAGGAGGACTGGCACCTCTGTTGTGAGGGCTTGTCAAAGGGCTTTTCAGGGCTCCTCATCAAACTCACCAAACCATTCACCAAACTCTCACTTGTGGCTCCAAGAAGCTGTAGTATGCACAGTGACTGCACTTAGTAAAAAAAAATCTCAGCAGATGGGATGAATCAAGTTGAGGTTAAGAGGTAGACAGACCTCAAACCCATCAGTGAGTTAAGAGGAATGTCTACCTCAAGCATGTGGAGACATCCCCCAATGGAATAGGTGGATGAGAAAAACTTGTCATCAGTTGGCTTTAAAAACAAAGGATGAACAACAACTTGCATGAGTAATTAATGTTTGCTATATTGGCTTGAATCAAATTAGAGGTTGTTTCATAAAGGGATTTAATTGACAGAACTTGGGGTGCTGAGTTCAGAGAGAAAATGTAGAGGTTAAAACCCTTAAAGGATGTCAGATATTGTGGTAATAGAGCACTAGACTTGGAATAGGAAAACCTAGCATCAGATTCCTACTAGCTGTATGACCCTGGGCAAGTCACTTAACCCCCATTGCCTAGCCCTTACCACTCTTCTGCCTTGCAAAAGATATTTAGTATTTATTCTAGTATGGAAGATAATGGTTTTAAAAAAAGGGTAATGAGGTCCCATACTTGGAATTCTTCAAGAGGATAGGCTGGACAGTCATTTATCAGGGATGCTGTGTTGTTGCAAGGAAAAAAATATTTGAAAAACTCATTTTATAAAAATATGAGTAATTATTATTCTTACTATAAGAAATTTATACTTCCAGTCCAGGTTGGTCCAGATGAGTACTAGAATCCTTTTGAACTCTTAAGATTCTTTGTGTTTATTATCTATCTATCTGTGACTTTCCTTGTATGCTTAGCATATTTATCAGTGTCTATGGCTTATCTCTCTTGCCAGACTATAAGCTCCCTTAAGGCAGGGATCTAGTCTTCCATTCCTGTCTCCCCTGGTACCCAGACAGCCCAGAGGACACTCAGTAAACACAATGATTGGCTAATTGATCCCTTTTAGCACATATTCCTGGGGACACATATGTACCTTATCTAACAGCTGTCCTGTGCTCAAGGTGCTCATGAAATATCATCTTAGAACATCTGTCTTTGGAAAAATAATAGGATTTTGGTTGAAAGGAAACTTCAGCTCCCTCATTTTACACATAGGTAAACTGAGACCCAGAGGACACTGGAGGCTGGTCATACAATAAGTAAGGATGAAGTCTAATTCTTCCTGCCTCTGAATTCAGGGCTTTTCCCCAGCTTGGCTAAAAATCTTCATACTGTAATTTTTAGAAACAATTTTGGGTGAATAAAACTTGGGAAATGACATAAACAACATAATTCAAACATTTGTCAAGTATTTTAGGTCTTTGCCAGCTCTAACATTTGATTATCTATAATCTTTTATGCTATTTTTCCAAAGTGAGTCATTATTTGGAATATTCTTGAATTTGCTTTTACCCACAGTGAATCTTTTTATTACCCTTGGGGTCATCTGCAATTGTAATTCAGATAATTCCTCTTTTGCTTGTTCAATTTCTCCCATCTTTTAAAGTACAATTTCCCGCCTTCATGACATTTTTCCTGATGCTCTCAACAAGTAGTAATTCTTGCCATCTCCCTTGACCACCCCCATCTCTTATATATCTCACCAGGGACTTTTTCCTGTATTATCAAGATAAAGAGTAAAACAGGTAAAGCCCTTGACCTGGATATAGGACAGACAGAAGTGGTTTTGAATCCCCGAACTTGTGCCTATCTGGTCCCTAGTGTGGGAACTTCTCTTGACCCATTAGAAGTGGCTCCAACACAACCAGATATCCCTGATCCAAGGATGTTCCAGTTGGGATGGCAGAGAAGGGAAAGACCTAGGTCCTATCCTTGGGGATCTCAGAGGCTGGGGATACAGATCAAGGTCTAGGAGGAACAAATTCAACCTTCCCTCTTCTAGTCTGGGGTGAAGGAAAAGGAACAGGCACAGACACTGCCATCAGAGAACTCTAGTTAAGAAGGTAGAGAGGGGGTTGGATCTAAGAGCCACCCTGAAAGAAGCAGGGTCTGGTCAGAAAGAGGATCTGATCAGGACCTTCTCATAGAATTCACACGCTAGACAAGACCAAGGATAAGCAACCCTAAACATCCCAGGTCCTGTCTTCTGGGATCTTGAATGTATAGGTAGGAGTTGGGGAAAGTGAGGTAGAGAAGAAGAGAAGAACAAGAACTCAGAGTGTGGTTTAAGAAAAAGAAAACTGAGGACCATAACGGACAGAGACAAGTCTTTAACTATTTGACAGATGTAGCAGGACAACTAAGCTGGTGCAATGGATAGAGCTCTGGGCTTGGAATCTGGAAGATTTATTTTTACAAGTTCAAATCTGTCCTCAGACACTTACTAGCTGTGTGACCCTAAGCAAGTCACTTCACCCTGTTTACCTCAGTTTCCTCATTTGTAAAATGAGCTGGAAAAGATAATGACAAATCACTACAGTATCATTCTAAGAAAACTCCAAAATTGGGTCATGAAGAGTCTGACGTGACTGAATTGATACCACAATAGCAGTAAGTATTCTAATAGTTTAGAGGAGATGTGAGATTCTGAGCAAGGTTTCCTAGAGGAGGTGGGCCTTTGAGCTAGCTTTGAAGGAGTCTCTTTAATTAAATAAACATTTAGGAAGGATATGGTATGTAAATGCATGGTAAAATGTTAGGGAAAGTCATTTTTTCCTTTCTGCATTCAGCATTCAGAACTCATCACTTCCTTCTGTGGTAGTGGATAGCCTTTCTCATCATGAGTCTCCTGGAGTAGTCTTGGATCCTTCCATTGGTAATAATAGTTAAGTCATTAACAGTTGATTATTGTACATAATTACTGTGACTGTGTACAACATTCTTCTGGTTCTGCTCCTTTATCTTTGCATCAGTTCATAAAAATCTTCCCAGGTTTTTTTTTGTGATTATCCTGTTTGTCCTTCCTTCCTTGCTTCCTTGGTTCCTTCTTCCTTGCTTCTTTGCTTCCTTGCTTCCTTGCTTGCNTTTTTTTTTTTTGTGATTATCCTGTTTGTCCTTCCTTCCTTCCTTCCTTCCTTCCTTCCTTCCTTCCTTCCTTCCTTCCTTCCTTCCTTCCTTCCTTCCTTCTTTCCTTCCTTCTTTCCTTCCTTCTTTCCTTCCTTCCTTTCTTCCCTTACCTTATGTCTCAGAATCAATACTGTATATTGGTTCTAAGGAAGAAGAGTAGTAAGGGCTACTCAATGGGGGTTGTGTCTTGCCCAGAGACACACAGCTAGAAAGTGTCTGAGATTAGATTTGAACCCAGGACCTCCCATCTCTAGGCCCGGTTCTCAATCCACTGAACCACCTAGCTTCCCCCCCCCCACCTTTGTAATTTCTAAAGATGCAATAGTATTCTGTTACAATCATATACCACAACTTTTTCAGCCACTCTCCAAATGATGGATGTCCTTTTAGTTTCCAATTCTTTGCTACTACTACCAAAAAAAAAAAAGAGGTACCATAAATGTTTTTTTACAAGTGAGTCCTTTTTGTCTATCTTTGATCTCTTTGAACCCAATGTTTATATAACCAAGAAATTTTTACATATGTAAAAATTAGATTTCTTGAAAGTCATAACAAAAGAGATGATGATGTTTGACATATGAACACTTATATTCAACAAAGGCATTTTTATAAAGGACGTATAATTCAAAACTTATTGTAAATGGACAAATTATTCCTTATAGACAAAGATGCTCCTAGTTTTAAATAATATTTTATTTTCCCCAATTATATGTAAAAATACCTTTTTGACATTCATTAAAAAAATGCTGAGGGGGGCAGCTGGGTAGCTCAGTGGATTGAGAACCAGGCCTAGAGACAGGAGGTCCTAGGTTCAAATTTGACCTCAGACACTTCCCAGCTGTGTGACCCTGGGCAAGTCACTTGACCCTCATTACCTAGCCTTTACCACTCTTCTGCCAATACTACACAGTATTGACTCCAAGGCAGAAGGTAAGGGTTTAAAAAAAATGTTGACTTCCAATTTCAGAATAAAATTTTTAATGCAAAAAAGTTATTAATTTATTAATGTTATTAATAAAATAAGTTATGAAGGAAACATTATATTGAAATTTAGTTATCAAATTTAAAAAATATTTACCACCCCAGCTAAGGATCCCTGACCTAGATAAAGAATGGGGAATAGGGTCAATAATGTTCATTGCTATGTATGCCCAGTTTTTCCTTTGAATCTAGAGCAGTGATGGGCAAACTTTTAAAGAGGGGGACAAAGGAAAGGAAATGCTCATTTGTCAGTCTGTTTCTAAGGCAATTCTTTCGAAGTTTCATGGTATTGAATTCTACTTGTATTTGTCAGATTAGGAATAATGTCGCAGCCAGATAGAACATTTCAGAGGGCCGCCTCTGGCGGGAACGAAGGCTGTAGTTGGCCCATCACTGATCTAGAGGCAAGCTTCGTCCTCTTTGAATTGCTCACTTTTGTCCAACCAGATGTATTCCGCATTCTGCCTGATTTCTCCTGGTCTCAGCCAGAACTCGCAGGGCCTTGTCACCACTCTAACTTCTATGATGCATTTCCTTCGAGCCTGGTGCTTTGTCAACTTTTAATAGCTGTATGGGCTCTAATTACATTATTATCTGCTCGGGTGCTCTGAAAAATCTGTTTTATCAGCTTTCTTCCCCCAGCCAGAGGCAGGTTCTGAGCCTCACCTTCCATTACTTATTTCTTAATGTTGATTGAGATGCCTGGCGAGTGCCTGGAGTCTTCAGAGGCAGCATGGTCAGCGGATGACATGACTGCCTTGGAGTAGGGAAGATATTGCTTCAAATACCAACTTGGACATTTCCTAGTTAGGCTACCCAACTAAGCAATTTAACCTATTTCAGTCTAAATTTCTTCATCTGTAAAACGGGCCTACTGATGTCTGTGACACTTACTTGACCAGGTTGTTAATAAGTTCATTCGTAATAATATATACCAAATATTTTGAAAACTGTCAAGGTCTGCAAATGCCTGCGATTATTATCTAAGGGATCGCCCCTTCCCTCATTAAGAAGTTCTTCTTCCTGCTCAAAAAATTATAGATTGAAGAGGCAACTAGGTGGTTCAGTGGTTAGAGAGTTAGATCTAGAGACAGGAGGTCCTGGGTTCAAATTTGCCCTTAGACACTTCCTGACTGTGTGAACTTGGGCCAGCCATTGACTCCCATTGTCTAGCCCTTCACCATTATTCTGCCTTAGAATCAATAGTATTGATAGAATGTAAGGGTTTAAAAATGATGGATTTTCAGCTTTGGAAAGAACTTCGCAGGTCATCTTCTATTCATGACATTGAGAGCTCGAAGGGTGCTTACTTAGCAATGGCCTCCATTTCATAGATAGGGAACCTGAGGTCCCTAGAGGTCTGAAGTCGCAGAGCTCAAATTTAAGCTCTGACTGAAAATCTAGGGCTTTTTCCTTCCTATCATGATATTTCCTCTAAGTTCCACCTGAGTCAGAAAACTCTTTAACTTTCCTAAAAAGTGATCCAGTCCCTTCTTGAATCCCTGTCACTTAACCCTCATGGACCCTGCATTTCCTTATATTGAAAATGAGAGGGTCTTCCTAGAAAGCCTCTGAGGTCCCTTCTAGGTATGATTTTTTTTATATGACTTATGTGACAGGAAGCTCACTCTTGCATGGAGCAACACAGTCTTGATTACACATAGAGGAAAAAATGTGCTTATGACATACTTAAAAAACAAAACAAAACCTTTACTTTCCATCTTGGAATCAATACTGACTATTGGTTCCAAGGCAGAAGAGTGGTAAGGGCCAGGCAATGGGGGCTAAGTGACTTACCCAGAGTCACACAGTTAGGAAGTATCTGACTGTAATATACTCTTAAGATCATAGATTTAGTACTAGAAAAGACCTAATTTTATAGATCTAAGGTTATAGATAATTTTAAAGATAAACAACATTAAATAAATTGTAGTAGGTAAGTGAATTGTACAAGGTATATAATAAGGAGGAGATCTGAGATTTGAATCCAGGTCCTTTCACTTTAACTCTGTCTTTTGCCTACATCAAAATCCAAAGTTATCTAACAGTGATTGAATAAACTAGAACTCATTTTTCAATTTTCTCAGGGCATACTTGTGTTGTTATTTAGTCATTCGGTTGTGACTGATTATTAGTCATACACTTTAGGATACCAATACTGCCCATGGGATTTGCAGGGCAAAGGTACTGTAGTGATTTGCCATTTTATTCTCCAGGGGATTAAGGCAAATGGAAATTAAGAGATATGCTCAGGATGACAAAACTAGTGAGTCTCTGAGGCTGGATTTGAATTTAGAACTTCCTTCCTGACTGTCCACTCAGCCATCTAGATGTCACTTAAAAGTATACAATTTTCTTCAATTAATCTTGGTGAGTTTTTTGCGACAGACAAAATTTCTTGTTATTTTGTTATCGAAAACTCAGATCTATCTCTCAGGTCATGTACTCCTTTCAATTATCTTCAGATGTTACTCTCACTAACTTCCCCTATGAAGCTACAGAAGAGCAAAATTATGTCTGTACTGTTTAAGGGAATTCTTTGTTCTCTTTGGATTTACACTTGTCTAACTCTCAATCATATCAGTAGGGTCAGGGCAGTTCCTTTCTTACTATACTGGGGATAAGGCCACCCAAGACATGCTGTCTCAACTCTTCTCCCTCATCTCCAGCTCACCTTGTTTCTTCCCTTCCTTTCTCCCTCCTGCCAAAGCAAGCTTTTGACACCCCACTTTACCTCCCTGTCTCCATCATGTCCTTGCTTCCATGTTCATTCTCTGTGTTCCCAACATTATATATCAATTTCTTCACATTGGTTTCTTGCCCAGAGCCATCTAACCACTCTCTCCCATCATGGAGTTGTCTTCTCTTGTCTCTGAGAAAAGGTTATAGAAAACAGATTTTGATCAATAGAACAGAAGCTCTTTGAGGGCAGAGACTAAATAATTCTTTTTCTCTGTGCTCCTGACTCCCACTCCAAGTGTCTGGCATAGTACTTGGCATGCAATGAGTTTTTAATACATTCTTGTTAATTGCTGATTGCTATACCTTCTAGATACCATTCTAAATCTCTTTCTCTCATAGCTAAACTTCTTGTTCCTTCAAGTATTTGTTCACTATTTACTTTCTCCTTAACTCTGTGTAATCAGAGTGATATCTTTATCACTCCACCAAAACTGTTCTCTTCCTGGTTACCAATGTGTTCCTTCTTGTCAAAAATGGTGTGTAGCAACATTAAAGAGAGTGTTGGATTTGGAGTCAGATGACCAGAGTAAAAATCTAAATTTGTTTGACTTTGGACAAGTTTCTTTGATTATAAAATGAGAACATTGGACCAAATGCCCACTAAAGTCCATTTCAGTTTAAAATCTGTTATCCTGTGATCTTTCTTCAGCTGTCCGCCTGTCCTTTTTGAAAAATTCTTAGACCTGATTTTCCTGCTACCTTTTTTTAATGAATTCTAATTTCTGAATTTAGTTATCCTTCCAATCCAGAAAGCCATTCCTTCTTTATCAATTCAGAAAGAAAGAGAAAAACATAGTGTAGTACAGCCATGAGCTACATGAAATGTCTGCCAATACAGGCAATATTCCACATCCACTTTTCTCTGATGTTTTCCCTCTTAAAACTCTCTTTCCTCTAGACATCTGATCATATCTTATCTATCCCTTTTGTTGTTCCACTTCCCTTTCTCACTCTTTAAATGTATTTTCCAAGACTCAATCCTCAGCTCCTCCTTCTTTTTTTCTCTGTAGTCTCATAGAAATCCTATCTATCATCCCTTTTTAAAAAAAATCTTTAGTTTCTGTCTTAGAATCAATACTAAGTGTCAGTTCCAAAGCAGAAGAGTGGTAGGGGTTGGCAATTAGGGCTAAGTAACTTGTGCAGGATTATACAGCTAAGAAATAATTGAGGCCAAATTTGAACTCAAGACCTTTCTGTCTCTAGGGCTGGCTCTCAATCCACTGAGCTGCCTAGCTGCCCTATCATTACTTTTTCAGTAATATGAAAAAAATTGAAGGAGCAGGAAATGTTTGGCACATAAGACAGAAGATTTAGGAAGGACCAGATCACTATCTTTAGTTCTCTGAAGGAATCCAGAGAGAGTAGGATTAGATTAATCAAAGAGGGCAGAATGAAGA
The DNA here is from genome assembly GCF_016433145.1 of Gracilinanus agilis. Classification (NCBI taxonomy): domain Eukaryota; kingdom Metazoa; phylum Chordata; class Mammalia; order Didelphimorphia; family Didelphidae; genus Gracilinanus; species Gracilinanus agilis. The sequence continues at coordinate 423,797,752 of NC_058131.1, read as the reverse complement.
CCAGTAGGTAGAAGCTATAGGGAGGCAGTTTTAGGGTCAGTATAATGAAGAGTTTCATTATATCTTCTTTAGCAGCGAAAAGGACTGTCTCATGAGGTAATGAACTTTTTTTTAACCCTTACCTTCCAGCTGTGTGACCCTGGGCAAGTCACTTGACCCCCATTGCCTACCCTTACTACTGTTCTGCCTTGGAGCCAATACACAGTATTGACTCCAAGACAGAAGGTAAGGGTTTAAAAAAAACAAAAAACAAAAAAAAAACCCTTACCTTCCATCTTAGAATCAATATAACATGTTGCTTCTAAGGCAGAAGTAACTTAACCAGGGTCACACAGGTAGGAAATGTCTAAGGTCAGACTCGAACCCAGGATCTCCCATCTCTAGGCCTGACTCTCAATCTCCTGAGCTACCTAGATAAAAGTTCATACTTTTTCTTCCCCAGAGACACTTAAGTAGAGATGTGTCAAGTAATCATTAATTGTAGGGACAGTTGTGAAGAGAATTCTCTTTTCAGGTAATAATCAGTCTCTGGAGTCATTCAGTCAACAATCATTTGGTACCTACTCTGTGCCAAGCATTATGCTAAGGGCTAGGGATGCAAAGAAATGCAAAAGATAGTTTTTATTTTCAAGGAGCTGATAGTTTAATGGGGAGGCAACATGAAATAACTGTGTGACAACAATGTCTATTGGATAAATTAGAGGTAGTTAACAGAAGGAAGACAGTAGCATTAAAGTTCCTTTCTGTAGAAGGTGGGATAATAGCTGGTACTTGAAGGAAGCTAAGGTAGCCAGGAAGTGGAAATGAAGTGAGAGAACATTCTAGTTTTGGGAGACAGCCAGAAAAAATTCCTGGAATCAAGAGAGAAGAGTGTCTCCTTTGTTAAATGAGGAGGCAGTAAATGCAGGAGGCAGTAAGGAGTAAGATAGAAAGAAGCTTGGAGGGATGTTGGTGAGAGGTTATGAAGAACTTTAAAGGCCTTCCAAAAATAAATAAATAAATATGGTTTTTTTAAAAGTCTTCTAGCTCCAAGATTATATGACCTCAAGATTACTCAAGAGACTGAAGGCACAAAGACCAGATAAGTACAGGTCTCAGATATGAGAAACTGCTAGTCTGATCTCATACAATTGCAGAGGGCTTAGAAAGAAGCTAGAGATGTTACTGAGAAGGTAGGATCAATTGAAATTAGCAATAAACTGATAATAGAGGCAAGAACCATCTGCTTCAACTCTTTCATTTTACAAAGGAGGAAACTGAGATACAGAGAAGTTTAGTCAAGGTAGCACAACTTCTAAGTAGAATTCCATCCTAGGTCATCTGATGCCAAGAGCAACTTTTTTTCTCTTTCACAGCTTTTTACAGTCTTATGATGGCCAAATCCTCAAAATAGAGTTAAGTTTGGAAAGATCTGGAGTTTGTCTAGAGTCTGGTTATATTTCTCCAAATCTCCCTGCCCCCCCCCCAAACCTCCCAAGAAGAAACTTTTCTTTGGTGGATTCAGGGGATAGTATCTTGGAACAGATTTAGTGTGACTTAAATCATATTAGGTGTATGTATTAGAGAGTGCTCTAAATGCTAATTTAATGGTGAGAAAGATGAATTCATTATTTGTTAGGTTCAACTGCTATACACCAGCCATGAGACCATTCTGAACCATAAGGAAACAAAGTCAGCAACAGAGAAAGATTCCAATGGCTTCTACCTCTTTCCATTAACGGTAATGGAATTCTGGTCTCTACTACTCTGAAATCCATCAGGAGCCAAAGCATCGGTGCACTTAGAAGCAAAGCAAGCTAGGGAAGAGAACAAGTTAGACAATGAGCTCTCTCTCATACCAAAAAGACTTAGATTTAAATTCACTTCCGCTTTTTCCTGCCAGTGTAACTTTGGGAAAATTACTTCGCTTCATGAGGTCACAAGATTCCATACCTGTAAAATGAAGAAGTTGGACAAGATGATTTCTAAAGTTTATTCATTAAAACCAAAACCAAAGCCACTTCTTCAGAGTACTATACTAGACAATAGAGCCCATTCAAAATGTCAAGATAAATGCACACACACAATATTCTTATATATGTCTATATGAATGACATAGCTGTATACATGCATGTACTATATATGTGCCTGCATATAAACAGAGAGAAAGATTGGGGTCACATATTGGGTCACACGTACCCCCACAGATATAACCTCTACCCTCATGGAGTTTATAGTCTAGGTAGGGGTATCAGACACAGACAACTTCCAGCTTTTTAGTCAATAAACCGAGCCAGCCTTTTGAACCCCAAATCCTGCACCATACTTTCCTATTCTGAGATTACAAGAGAAGTAAATGCTCTCCATAGTGCTGACCCAGCAAAGTTGGGGAGCTGACGGCTAGTCACTGGTACAGAAGGCTCCATGAATATTCATTATGGACACCAATGAGCAAGGACTGGTGTTGGAAAGGTTGAACTTCATGGTGCTAATAAAGGCCACGCTATTAATAGGCACTCGATGTTGGCCCCATCTATGAATGATATTTGAAAATATCAAACTTATTAGCAATTGTCCAGCTCCCCCTTCCCTGGAAAAAGCTTCAGTTACAACAGTCCCTCCCCTGCACCTGCAGAGAGCTGGGCTGCTCAGTCAGGCAACTTTCTCCCTCCTCTTGAGGGCTGTCCAGGAATAAATAAAGACATTTTACCATCGTGTGATTAATGAGTCAGGTGAGGATGTGCCTTTCTGGGGAGTAGTTCCCGCTTCCCTCCCCTTCCACCCAAGGTTTTCAGTAGGCACTTCTGCATTGGAACAAGGCTTCCCTGGATGAAAAGAGCTAATGAAAACCCCAAAAGGCTGAATTTAAGATTAAACTGGACCCTCCTTCTAGTGGATTTTCTAAGATCTTATCTAAAGCACAGCTCAAGCTTAGTGGTCCCATCCCTTCCTTCCCAGGGCTGGAAAATTAGTTCAGGCCACAGAATGCCAATGAAGTCAATAAAAGTAATCAGTAGAAGGACTTAACAACTCTGTGGACCCTGAGAGGGAATGAGTTTAGCCCGGCTGTAGCAAAAGGCTATAAATCTCTTCCAGAGCTAGTCTTTTTCAGAAGTCTTTGAAAAACATGTGGAGGGAAAAGCCCACGTCCTTATTATATGATTCCTCAAGCCCAGCTGCATGAATGAATGAATGATTGAATGGGGAAAAATCCCCGAAACTATCTGAGAAATCAGAATTACAGGATCATAGAGTATAAGAGTGGTAAAGGATCTTAAATTGAAATAACAACAAACATGGATTTAAATTAGATCTAAATTGTTATTGTTGTTCAATTCTTTTAGTCATATCCAAATTTTTAGTGGATAACAGTGCTAATGGGGGGAAGCCCCCATTTGGGGTTTTCTTGGCAAAGATCTTGGAGTGGTTCATTTCCTTCTCCAGCTCATTTTACATTTGAGGAAGCTGAGGCAAACAAGATTAGGTGACTTGCCCAGGATCACATAGCTAGTAAATGTCTGGGGCCAAATTTGAATTCAGGTCATCCTGACTCCAGACCCCAAGGCTATTTGATCATTTTAGGAGAAAGAAAACTAAAACTCACAAAGTCTCAATGATTTGCTTAAGTTCACATGGGATAAAATAAGGGTCCAGGGCTCACAAAGTACTTTCACTTATGATATCTCCTTTGAACTTGACCATGGAGCTCTGAAGGAATCAGGGTAGGGATTATTGTGTCCACTTGATGGATAAAGAAACTGAAAACTTGTCTACGGTCTCAATGAGGGGCAATAGAAAGACCAGGACCAGAAAACATGTCTGAACCCTTCTAATCCAGTGCTCTTTCAACTCTACTGCCATTTATCTAATACTAATACTAATACAAATGCTATTATTATTATGATTATATTAATAATAAAGCACCTGGCTAACATCTAGAAGCAACTAGGTAGCACAGAAGGTAAGGGTTTTAAAAAAAGTCATGTTGGTTTTTAGTATTCATTTCCCTTTCTAAAAACAACTTTTATTCTTTTATTTTAATATTTGGTGGACAAATGATTTAAAAAATTTGAGTGGTAGGGCAGGTGGGTGGTTCAGTGGATTGAGAACCAGGCCCAGAGCAAGGAGGTCCTGGGTTCAAATTTGACCACAGACATGTCCTAGCTGTGTGACCTTGGACAAGTCACTTCAGATCCATTACCTAGCCCTTAATGCTCTTCTGCCTTAGAACCAAAACACAGTATTGATTCTAATATGGAAGATAAGGGTTTTAAAAAAAAGAAATTGAATAAGAGTGTTAATGTAATTCTGTAGGCTGATTGTGAAGATCCTTGAGACAACAACTGCAGACATGATGACAGGGATGGTAGTAGGTTTCTGATCCTATGCCTACACAGTTTTGATTTCGTCCACTAACTTGCTCTATTCAGAGATTTTCACTTTATGTAATTTAGGGATTATAAAAACTTGGTATTTACAGAAAACATTGTTCTTTGTTTTTTTTTATGAGTTGATACTATGCCTAGGCATCTGTGATGTCAGTTTTATCTGTGATAATAATTTGGTTACAGCCTTGTTGAATTCTCAGATAATTTTTAGTTTGTACTTGCAAGATGGGGATCTTTTATTTTATGCAGGATAGAGAATTTCTGATGTATAATTTCCAGCACCAGATTGTGTCTTCCTAGGTATGCTGTAACTGCTAAATTTTTTGCAACCAGCAGTGTGATATGTTGTACAATTTCACCATTTATTGCATAATCTTCACTGATCAATAAATCTGGGTTCCTTAAGAATAATTTTTCTCTAATTTTTGGTGGCAAGGATCTCATCCTGAAGCACTGTCATAAATCCCTATTTCTGTAAATGAACCATAAAGTTTCATGAAGGACTAAGATGTCTGTTCGATGCTTCTTTGTCAATATATTGTTGTTTGAGTTCATGTGGTTGTCACCCAAGGAAAATCTCTTGAATTCTATGCTACTAGCTATGCCCATCTCTTTTTGAAAATCACTTGAGACATTGGCACTGCTTGTGCCATCTGGTTCATTATTAGGGAGTCCTTCTGGAATTGACGTTGTGTTGATTTTCAATGCCTTCATTTTCTTCAGCTTTTCCCTCTTCAGATTTAAGTAACTCCTCAATTTTGGTGTTTATTTCTATCTAATCAGAATTCGAGAATAGAGCTGTTTCTTATTATTAACCTGCATTGATCTTCAATATTTTGTTGTATCACTTGGAGCTGAGAATATGGTTAACGAAGAACAGCATGATATCCTTCCTGACACTAGTCATAGCTGTTGCCAGTTCTGCTATGCTGTAGTACAGATACATAATACATACACTTGTATCTTTAGGCCATTTCATGTACACTTGTGGTTTGTCATCTTTAGTGGGCAGCATCAGCTGCATCCAAACATTTCCAGAAGATGAGGGATTGGTATTTTTAATTTATTCTGATGATCTTGCCTCTGTATGGTCCCAGAAAACAAAGGAGCACTACACACTCACTGTGATGCCCTCCATGCCAAGCTGATAATTGCAATGGTACTAAGCATGGCCAGCTTGAAACTCTATGCCATCTCAGCTATTTCTCAGATTCATAGGCATGCACTGGCCAAAATGCAAACACAGTCAGTGGTATTGGCATATCCCAGTTGGTTGCTGTTCCAAGGTTTCTGTCAGACCTTCATAGCTACTATAGAGATCTCAGGACATAAAAATGTGATCAACAAGATAGAAGACTAGATATTTTCTCCAATCCTTACAAACTCTTAAAACTCTCAACATAAGAATTATCCACAGGAGGTAAAGTAACTGCAGCTGTTTCCACAAGCTAAGACCCCAAGAAGCCTAATGAGGTAACAACCAGATGAGTTAAGAGCAGAAAAGTGTAATCTCCCTAATGACATCACTCAGCACCTTATCCCCAAAGGTCCTTGTAGTCTAGCAGAGCAAAACATCCTGACCCAAGGGCTGGTGCTCTGGGATATACTTAGAAACTTCCTTGTGTTTTTTTAAGTTTAATTAATTAATTAGGAATATTTTTCCATACTTATATGATTCATGTTCTTTCCCTCCTCTCCGCCCTCTACCCTCCTATAGCCAATAAGCAATTCCACTGCATTTTACATGTATTGTTGATCAAGACCTATTTCCATATTATTAATATTTGAAATTGTGATTGTTTGGAGTGATTGTTTAGAGTTTAAATACCCAGTCATATTCCCATTGAAGCATGTGATCAAGCAGTTGTTTTTCTTCTGTGTTTCTACTCCCACAGTTCTTTTTCTGGAGATGGATAGTGAGAAACTTCCTTTTTGCTGCTACAGATGTCCTTACCTTAACCACACTATTCTATGGCAATGAGCAACAGCTCTCTCTGTTTCTTTCCCCTTTCTACCTTGCAGAAGTTAAAATATAGGAATATAGAAGTATGTTCTGTTGCCTGTCCTTTAGCAGCAATCAGTCACATAAAGATCACATTAAAGATCAGAGAGAGCTGTAACAAGAATATCAGAATGTGTAGAATTCTGGCCAGACTAGAAAAAAAGGAGCCTGGAATTCAGCTGGGTCAGTTCTGTCCTCCCAGAAGTAGCTTGGGGCCGAGATCAAGGACAATAGAAAAGTGAATTACTTAATGAGGAAGGAGATAGCTTTGAGGTTCACTCTGTGGGGAATTCAACATCAAAGAGGAAGGAATCAAAAAATGAACAACAAAAAAGAATATAAGGGAAGAAACCTGAAATGACTAAGGATCTCAACAAAAAGAAAATTCACTTAAAAGTAATGGGTATAAGTTAAATCAACTGGGAAAATATTATTACAAAAGACACGGTGTCTATTAGGATATTTAAAAGAGCCCAAACATTTTTGGCTAAATATTGCAAAATGAAGCAAATTGAACCAACCCCTAATGAGACAGAGGATCCTATGAATTTCCAGGAAAGCACAAGAACACAGTAAGATGTTCTTGAATAATTCAAAAGAAAAATAAGAATGATAAAAACAGAATTTTGGCTTAAACCTGGAAACTATTGAAAGAATAGGGAATAAAACCCTTGAATCTACAGTAAAAAGGCTTTCCAAAGAAATGAAAGAGAGAGCAATTGACTGGGAATATTAATTTTTAGAAGAGAAGAATAATCTGGAAGAATAAAAGCAAAAAGCAAGAATTTTAAAAGAATACATAGCTTTAAATAGTAAAGCAAAATGTGTTGGTCTCAAAGACAGGATATGAGAGCAAACTTAAGGATTGTAGCTCTCTCAAAACAACATGATGAGTCAAAAAAGTTAAACATTATAAAGCAAGAAATAAAACAAATAAAAACTACTTTGAACTTCTTGGAAGAAATATGACAAGCCAAAGAAGTCACAGATGGCTTCCAGAGATCTCAGGACACGTAGAATTTCATTTTATATGTTTCCCTGTCCAGTATCTCCTTACTTTACTATTACTTCCTACTTATAACCTAGATCAGTGATGGGCAAACTTTTTAAAGAAGGGGCCAAAGGAAAGGAAATGCTCATCTGTCACTCTGTTTCTAAGGCAACTCTTTCGAAGTTTCATTGTATTGTATCCTACTCATTATATTTGTCAGATTAGGAATAATGTCCCTCAGCCAGATAGAACATTTTTTTGGGCTGCATTGGCAACCCCACCTCCGTAGTTTGCTCAATCACTGACCTAGATAATGGGCTGGTATTGGTGTAAATTATTATTATTATTTCTTAATACATAGTAGGAGCTTAATAAATGCTTATCAGTTGATTGATTCCATAACCCTACCCTGATTTGCTTCTAGGTCAATATTGCTTAGGCTCTAAGTAATTTTGGAATAACAGAAATGAAGATACAGGGAAGAGTTAGAAACATTTAAATTCTTCCTTACTTGGAATGCTGATTGTATTCCTCTTGTAGTACAGGTTCATACACATCTGGTTCTGTGGTTCGTGCACATCTACTGAACTTGGACAGATTTTGGTGTCAAAATATGATTATCTTTCTCCTCATTAGATTGGAAGTTCCTTGAAGCAAGTTCTATGCCTGTGTATTTCCAGCACAGAGTGCAGGGCCTCTGTGCTTAACTGACACTTGATAGATAAAATTTGTTGACATTTCTATGCCACTTTAAAAATGTATTATTGTGGGGGCAGCTAAGTAACTTAGTGGATTGAGAACCAGGCTTAGAGATGGGAGGTCCTGGGTTCAAATCCAGCCTCAGAGACTTCCTAGCGATATGACCCTGGGCAAGTCACTTAATTCCCATTGCCTAGCTCTTACTGATCTTCTGTCTTAGAACCATTTCACAGTATTGATTTTAAGATGGAAAGTAAATGTTTTCTTAAAATACGTTGTTGTTGTTGTTGTTAATTTAATTTTTTAATATTTTAAGGTTTACAAAATACTTTGTTACCTTTCCAAATCTTGTAAGGTAAGAAGTAATAAGCATTATCTTTATTTTAAAGAACAGAAGACAGATTGGCCGAAGGTCGCATAAATAGTAAGTTTGGGAGCTTGAATTCAAACCCAGGTCTTACAACCAGGATTTAGATCAGGTCTGATTCAACAGGTTTTCCACAAATAACTATTTAACCCAAGGTGCATTCCTCACAATTCTGTGAATGAGATCAATGCAATTATTATTATCATCCCCATCTTGTGGATGTTGAGACCAAGGATCAGAGAAGAAGGGTGATTTCCTTTAGATTCCCCAAACTAATCAGTAGCAGAGCCAGGGCTTTTGGCTCCATGAACTTCCATTGTGGACTTTCCACCACATCACATCCATCCCTCCATCTCCTGATCAGAGGTTCCTCCTTTTGTCTCTTTCTTTCTTCTCTGGAAATATCAGCATAGCTACAGTCCCAATACTTTTCACCCTTTTTGGGAAGCTGTGTCACCAAACCCCTGGGAGGGACATGTGAGTAGGAGCTGAGCTTTTCTCGTATGGAAGAATCCAAAAAGAACAAATTGATTTCATGGCTAGACTTTAATGGGTTTGCTTGAAGTTAGGAGATATTGATTACTGTTCAAAGTCAGTGCTTTTTGTTCTTTCCAAGAACAGAAAGCTTACAGTCTCACATTCTACATGTGTGTTTATTTATTGCTCTTTGAAATCTGCCCCTTCCTGCAGCAGGGGAGGGATCGGCATGTTCTTATTGTGTGAAATTTGTGTATACCAAGCAGCCCAGAGAGCAAGGGCTCTAACCTTTTCTGTGCCATGGGTCCCATTGGGAGTTTGGTAAAGCCCTTGTCAGAATAATGTTTTTAAATGCATAAGCTAAACTGCAGAGAATTGCAAAGGAAACCAAATATATTGAAATGCAGTTTTACAATTGTTTGCAGATGCCAGGGTAAGACTCTGTGGTGTAGATCATCCCTGGAGGTCAGGGGAAAGAGGAGGAAGAGAAAGCCTTTGATTAGATTGTATCAGAATCACAGACTCTTAAAGCTAGAAGACATCTCCCATGTGGCAAAGTTGATGGAGCACTGGGTCCAGAGTCAGGAAGACCTGAGTTCAAATCTGAATTCAGATACTTACTAGTCATATGACCCCAGGCAAGTCATTTAACCCTGTTTGTCTCAGTTTTATCATCTGCCCAATGAGCTGGAAAAGGAAATGGCAAACTATTCCAGTATATTTGCCAAGAAAACCTCAAATGGTGTCATGGAGGTTCTGATACAACTGAAAATAACTGAACAAGAAAAAATATCTTTAAGGCTATCTAGTTCAAACTGTACCTAAGACTCCTCTCTTTAATTTTTCTGAGAAGTGGCTCTTCAGTCTTGATTTAATATCTCCAATGAATGGTTGTTGTGGTTTGGGGAGAATTCACTATTTTTAGAAGCAGCTCATTTCATCTCTGGATAAATCTGATTTTTATGATGTCTTTCCAAACACCAAACCATGCTTCTGTAATTTGCATCCATTACTCTTTGCTCTGATTTCTGAAGCCTAATGTGAAGAAAGAGAATCCCTTTCCTAGAGGAAAGCCTTTTAAATAATTCAAGATAACCATCCCATGTGCACAGAAGACACTGCAGAAAACCACAAATGTAAATAAAAATCAAGCAAAATAGAACATAATTAAAGCAAAAGAACATGGCTAAAACTCATCAAGTTATGTTACCTACATTAAAGCAGAAGGGATGCTAGACTTGGAACCAAAACACCTAGGTCTGAAGTCCAACTGTGCTACGTGTGTGACCTTTGGCAAGTCATTTCCCATATTGGGGCCTCATTCAGCCCCACTGTCAAAACAACACATTGGACTAAATCAGTGGCATGTTAGGAAATGTTCAACAACTAGCTCTGGGAGGGGGGGGGCGGAATTGCACAACATACTTTAAAGTTTAATCTATATTATTAACATTTTCTCCAACACATTCTTAAGTGTAATTAATCAACAAATCAATAAACCAAACCCTGATTTGCAGCATTTTCCAATTTCCAAGGTATAAAAGCTTACACTGAAAATTTAACAATTGGTTCTTGAGAGCTGGTTTGAGTTAAAAAAAACAAAAACTCATCCTGAGTTATATATCTAATGATCCTTCAAGCACTAAATATTATAATATGATCTCCATTTTAAGATTTGAAGTGAGGTCAGGGACTTTTCTAATAACTCCTACATTCTACCACATGGATTCTAAGTGCTACAGGGCAAACATGGTAAACATGGTGCATTTCCTACATACATTAAAAAAAATCTATCCTGAGAGTTCAGGGCTATAGAATTTCTCTCTTGGCCTGAGAATAAATGAAAAGATGGTATTCCCCTCTTAATTTCCAATAGATTTATGGGGAGGCTCCATTTATTAATTTTGTCTAGTCCTTGGAGATATTATTCCTTTTCCTTTGGAGCTAAGGGTCCTGAGTCACATTCATATTCTATAAATGATTCATTGACAAATTTTCCTTTGCAACCTATAGTGGCCAGATACTGAGAAGCTGGTAGACAAAGAACTAGTGAATTCTCTTCCTTTGAATGAAGAAAACGGATTAAATAGTGAACCAGGAGACCTTAGAAGGGTTCAGTTCCTGCCTCTGCCACTTAGGAGTTGCATGACCTGGAGTAAATCACTGAACCCATTGAAGTCTCAGTTTTCTCACCTGCAAAGGGAAGGGCTTGGACTGAATGACCTTTATGACTCCTTAGAGCTCTTAAAGACTATGGTTTTGATTTCTTTCAGATGGCAGGTAAACAAGAATGCAGTTACCTGAGTCGGTTTTGTCTATAGCCAGAATAGTGAGAGTCTGTGTGGTAGAATTAGTTGGTTTCTAGAAAGGTCCTTTGCCTACAAGCAATCTTTGCCCCTCTGTGCCTAAGTTTCACCATCAGAACCTTGTTTCTTTGGTTTAATTATTGCCTTCTTCAGTCACCTTTTATTAAGCTCCTGAGTTTCCTTTTGAGATTGTAGAGAAGTGAATATAAGTTGTTCATTGTGTCAAAAATCATCTGGCTTCTGGCCATCTGATTGCTGTCTTTCTCCAAACTTGAATGAGCAGACTAGACTTTGATGTTAGTGGGGAGCTTTCTTACCTTTGTCCTTCATACAATCCCTGTGCAATCTAAGTCTTCTGACATTGTGGCTTCATCTAATCTAGTCAACATTATATATAGATATGGACATTGTTGGGCACAGTTAGGTGGCTCAGTGGAAAAAGAGCCAGGCCTAGAGATCCTGGGTTCAAATCTGGCCACAGCCACTTCTAGCTGTGTAACTCTGAGCAAGTCACTTTTTTTTAAACCCTTACCAGCTTACCTTCTATCTTGGAATCAATACTGTGTATTGGTTCCAAGGCAGACGAGTGGTAAGGGCTAGGCAATGGGGGTCAAGGGCAAGACACTTTTAACCCCCTTGCTTAGCCCTTATCACTTTTCTGCCATGGAATCAACTCATTCCAAGATGGAAAATAAGGGTTTAAAAAAACAAACAAACCTCCCAACCTCACACAAGGTTATGTATGAGGTTATGTATTTCTTAGAAAGAATGCTAATGTAATATTCTCCCTGCTCTCTAAGCCTTGTACAATTATTATAGGACAATTAAAATTACTAAAGCCCCAGAGACAGTATACATGAGACTAGAAACAACATAAGATATCTCCAGACATTCTTAGGTGGATAAATGGCAACTTTAAAGCAATTAATCAAGATGCAAGAGCAGTAAGGAAATCACAAGAGCAAAAAGAGTTTGTGTATATATAAAGTCAAGGCAAGAATGCGAAATGGAATTAAAAGATATTAAAAAGTGCAAGAAGGAAATATTCAGAGGGTCAATGATTCATTAGCTGAGGCATGCAGAAATCCTAGAGAGTTCCTGGAGACCCTAAGGGGATAAAAGACTTTGCCATAGTCATTCAGCTAGTAAATGTTATGAGGATGATTTGAACCTTGACCTACATTGAGCCCTCTCATTATTCCATTTTGCCATTCTACTCCTTACTATCCATCCAAATTGTCCTTTGGAAGAAAGGGAATAAAAAAAAGAAGGAAATAAAAAAATGTGTCAATAATATCATTTTTAAAAAACCCTTTAAAAATCAAGTGAAGTAGCCAACAACAGACATACTACATACAGTGGAAAATATAAATACAAACAATGCAGATTAAGTAGAAAAACAAATTCATGACATAACTAAATTATTAGGATAAAGAGAAAACTTGCAAAAATAAAAAAAATCAAACTTGGAAAAATGGTATAGATGGTATTCTTTATATCCTAGGAAGAGCGACATAAAATGTTTGGCATAACACCAGATCATTAAAAAAAAGCCAAGAATGCACTAAATGCAGGAAATATAGATAAAAAAATTATACTATACTGTACAAAACTAGACATTATACTAAAAATATACTAAAAATGTTCTGTTGATTGGAAGCTTCTTGAGCACAGAAGCTTCTTACTTCTTTTGGTATCCTCAATGTTTAACAATCCTTGGCATGTAGCACATTAATAAAGGTTTATTGATTGACTAATAAGAGAGGAAGGAAGGGAAAAAGCTTTTATTAAACACCTTCTATGTGCCAGTCATTTCATTTGATTCTTACAATAACCCTGAGGAATAAATATTATTATTATTATTATTTTGCAGCTGAGGAAACCGAAACAGACAGAGGTTAAATGACTTGCCCATGGTCACATAGCTAGTAAGTGTTTTAGGCTGAATTTGAACTTAGTTCTTCCTAACTCAAAGTTTGGTGCTCAATCCATTTCCCCAGTAATTGAGTCAAGGGCTCTAATGAGATGCAATAGAGCTGAGTTGGAGGCTTTCTTCTGTTCTGGTTTCTTACCCAGACAACTGTAGTCATTTCACTAATGTGGTCCAATTTGTTGCAACAAGGTTCCTTGTAAGCATGTTGTTTCCAATGTCTAAAGACAGGAAAAATGTTTATTTATAGAAGGAAGAGAGCAAATTGAACACCTGAGAAATCAAGTTACAGCTCAAGGCAGGCATTATCTCTTATGTAGTTTCTTAGTTCACATTTCTTTTGTAGGATTCCCATAGCCTCAATAGCTTGTACTGCTTAGACTAAATACTAAGTATGGGTTCCAAGGCAGAAGAATAGGAAGGGCTAGGCAATGGGGGTTAAGTGACTTGCTCAGGGTCACAGAATTAAGATGTGTTTGGGGCCAAATTTGAATTCAGGACCTCCTGACTCCAGGCCTGGCTTTCTAGCCACTGAGCCACCACCTAGCTGCCTCAAGGCTAGATTGTTAAGGGCTTTAAAGCAAAATTGAGAAGTTTATTTTATCCTAGAGACATTAGTGAGACATTGGAGTTTATCAAGTAGAAGAGTGACATGATTGAGATTTTGCTTAAGGATGCTGAGTGGGTCAAAGCTTCCATGCTAATCAGCAGTGGAATGAGGCCCATGGGTTGCTGCCATACTTCCAGTATGTGTGTGAGATAAGACGATCCAGTCTGAAAAAATAAAAATAAGCAAGAGGTAATGGGAGGATCCAGACATAAAAGGAGATATCATAAGTAAATTAGAAGAACAGGGACTATATTACCCATCAGATTAATGGGTTGGATAGGAATTTATGAGTTCACAAGAGATGGAGAGCATTACATAATGTAAAATTGATCACTTTGAATACATTAAATTGAAAAGATTTTGTACAAATAAAACAAATGTTGCCAAGATTAGAAGGAAAGCAGAAAATTGGGGGGAAATTTTATAGACAGCTTCTTTGATAGAGGTCTCATCTAAAATATATAGAGAAATATGTTAAATTTATGAGAATAAGAGCCATCCCTAAGGGGGGGAAATGGTAATGAAGGTCTAACCTAAGGTGTTAAGAGTGTATGTAGTGCAAAGGTGTGAAATTTGAGAGATATTGTGGAGATAGGAATGATAAAATTCAGCAACTGACTGTATCTGTGGGATAAGGAAGAGTGAAAAGTCTGGGACAGTGCCAGAAGAAGGATGGGGCCTTCAACAGAAATAAGAAAGTTTGGTAGGAAAGATAATGAGTTAAGTTTTGTACAAGTTGAAGTGAGATGTCTCCAGGACATCTACTTTGAAATGTCCATAGGTAATTGGTGACATGGAATCGAAGATTAGGGGAGAGAATGGATATAGAGATCTGTGAGGCTCCTAAATAGAGAGATAGTTAAACCCATGGAAATTGATAAAATCAAGAGGGGGAGAGTGTAGAGAGAAGAGGGCCTAGGACAGGGTCTTGAGAAGTCCCCATAATCAGGGGACATGATTTGAATATGAACCAACAAAGGAGACTGAGAAAAAGAGTGGTTCGAAAGTGAACCAGGAAAGAAGAGCATTCAGGTGGAGAGAGCAGTCCTCACCTTGAGGATTGATTCCTGGTAATTGTTCTCTCATGCACTCTCTGCCTATTAGGCAAAGGTCTTCTTGCAGCTCTCAGTGGGAAATGTCTCTTGTCATTCTTCCAGTGGTTCTCAAAAGGTTTCAGCAGGAAGCGCCTGCCACATCCTTCCATGATGCAGAGCCAATGATATTGTTCATTCCTTATGTGAAACTCTCCCTTCAAGACCCATCTTATATCTGGAGGAGGGGTGATATTCCTGAATTCCCTTGTCTTATAGTTGAGAGGCTTGGCAGTTACTGTCATCTATGTGATGAACAAAGACTGATTTGAATTTCTCTAGCCCAGCCCTAGCTTCATGAAAGCTTGCCCATGAGTTTGAAATATCTTCCTCTCATTTTCTAAACAGGTTTTGTCTCCAAGACTAAGTTGGATGGGATGAATTTTCTAGTTTGTTGTGCTCTTTCTTTCACAATACATGGCAGTATCTTCCCATTACTTCCCTAATTGTGAAATAATCTGTGAGTCTCTCCGGAAACAATTAGGCGTGATTATTTAAATTAACAAGGTTGTTCCACTGAGATCCAGGGTAGGAGATGGGATTAAGGAGGAGCTAAACTCTTCTAACATTTCTGAGTTTTGAGGAAGAAAAACATTTCATTATCCTCACTATATATACATACATCTAATATTTTCTTGGTGAAATTCAAAAAAGAAAAGCAAATAGTCTTATAAGTAGTTAAGAATCAATAATGATGGAAGATTTTAATATCTCACTATCTGAATATGCTAAATCCAAGAAAATGATAAATAAAAAAAATTTCAGGGCTAGATTATGAGATCTAGAGAGAACTCAACAGAAAAAACCAATAGTCTTCTTTACTTTTTTTCCCAAGTATCCATGGACTATATATTGATCATGTGCTGGGGTAACAAGGAAGATGGAGGTAAATATGGAAAAGAAGAGGTTTTGTATACTATATTTATGGATCACAATAAAAGAAAGTTGGCAGTAAATAATGACATAATGACTAAGAAATGTAGGTCACATGGAAAATAGAAATGATTTATTAAATAATGTCTGAGTAAAAGAGGAAATTATAAAAAAACAATCATAGATTGCATCAAAGATAATGATGATATAGATGCTACATGTCAAAATCTATGGGATGCAATCAGAGAAGTATTCAGAAGCAACTTCCTAGTACTGAATGTCTGTGTCAGTAAGAAGGAGAAACTTGAGTTATCTGCTCTTTAAAAAACAACACACAGTGTTTTCAATAGGAATGGGTGCTGTATTTTGTCAAAGGCTTTTTCAGCATCTATTGAGATAATCATGTGGTTTTTGTTTGTTAGACTGTTGATATGGTCAATTATGTGGATGGTTTTCCTAATGTTGAACCATCCTTGCATTCCTGGTATAAATCCCACCTGATCATGGTAAATGATCTTTTAATTACTTGCTGGAGTCTCTTTGCTAGTATTCTATTTAAGATTTTTGCATCTATGTTCATTAGAGAGATTGGTCTGTAGTTTCCTTTCTCTGTTTTTTTTTTACATTTATTAATATTCATTTTTAACATGGTTACATGATTCATGCTCCTCCTTTCCCCTTCAACCCCCCCCCCCC
>NC_058131.1:423719604-423776380 GCF_016433145.1 Gracilinanus agilis | reverse complement strand
GTGTAAAAGCTGTCGAGTGTTAAAGACTTCTTCTTTTTGTTATTATTCTTTCTCTTCTGAACCTCCTGATGCTGAGTAGCCATCATTAGCCCAGCAGCTTCTCAGCTTTATCCTCGGGCTCAGTGTCTGTTCCCAATCTATTGGCTCCTGAGGTCTGAATTCTGGTTTTTTCCAAGGTCAAGCCCCCTGGTGGGCTCTCTTGCTTGATCCTCTGCTGGAGGTTTCTTTACAAGTCTCAGGGCGCTGTTTCCACAGTCGTATACCCGTCTGCACTGGTTCCCCACTTAGGCTTAGTTCTGCCTCCACCCACGCCTCTACTCAGCCGGCTCTCTGCGCCCAGCGTCCTGCTCCGGCGCGCGCGCTCAGATTTCGCGTGCTTTTTTTGACTTAATGGGGTCCTAAGTCTTGCTGCTGTCAGGAACAGGTCCCGGAGCTGCTGATGACTCGATGGGTGCCCCAAACTTGCTCTATTTCTTTTTAGCTGGGTTCGGAGCTATAGGTGAGTGTGGAGGGGGTGGGGGTGGGGCGGTTGCTCAGCTCACGATTGAGTGAGTGAGAGCCCTTTTTAGCTTGGAAATGTCTCGATTCCACGTACCTTCCACGCTGTGCCCTGTTGTGGGGTTCCTCCGTTCGTCTGGACTTGTTTTTATGTCCCCTTGAGGAGTTTTGTGTGTTTCGGTCAGGAGAGGTTAAGAGCTGCTTCTTACTCTGCCGCCATCTTAACCCGGACTCTCCTTTCTCTGTTTTTGATCTCCCTGGCTTTGGAATCAGTACCATATTTGTGTCATAAAAGGAATTTGGTAGGACTCCTTCTTTGCTTATCATATCATATAATTTGTATAGTATTGGGATTAGTTGCTCTTTGAATGTCTGATAGAATTCACTTGTGAATCCATCAGGCCCTGGCGATTTTTTCTTAGGGAGTTCTTTGATGGCTTGTTCAATTTCTTTTTCTGATATGGGATTATTTAGGTATTCTATTTCTTCTGCTGTTAATCTAGGCGATTTATATTTTTGTAAATATTCATCCATATCTCCTAAATTGTTATATTTATTGCCATGTAATTGGGCGAAATAGTTTTTAACGATTGCCTTAATTTCCCCTTCATTAGAGGTGAGGTCTCCCTTTTCATCTTTGATACTGTCAATTTGGTTTTCTTCTTTCCTTTTTTTATTAGATTGACCAGTACTTTGTCTATTTTATCTGTTTTTTCAAAATACCAGCTTCTAGTCTTATTTATTAATTCAATAGTTCTTTTACTTTCGATTTTATTAATTTCTCCCTTGGTTTTTAGTATTTCTAATTTAGTTTTCATCTGGGGATTTTTAATTTGCTCACTTTCTAGTTTTTTGAGTTGCATGCCCAATTCATTAATCTCTGCCCTCCCTAATTTTTTAATATATGAACTCAAGGATATCAATTTCTCCCTGAGTACTGCCTTGGCTGCATCCCACAGCACACAGGGGGCAGCTGGGTGGCTCAGTGGATTGAGAGCCAGGCCTAGAGATGGAAGGTTCTAGGTTCAAATCTGTCCTCAGACACTTCCTAGCTGTGTGACCCTGGGCAAGTCACTTGACCCCCATTGCCTACCCTTACCACTCTTCTGCCTTGGAGCCAATATACAGTATTGACTCCAAGACAGAAGGTAAGGGTTTAAAAAAAGAAAAAAAAACAGCACACAGAAATCTAGAAAAAAACAAGGGCATACATATACCTGCAGAAAGAAAGAACTAAGCAGAAATTAATATAATTAAAAATAAGAAAAAATTTTAAATTATAAATCTGAGGAATATTTCATAGCATTAAGGAAACTGATAAACAATGAACAATGTTTTTTAAAGAGAGTAAACCCAAATTGCCTAAATGAGAAAAAAGAAAGTAGAGATTATAGAAAATCATGTTTTTAGAGCTAGAAGGGAAATTACAAATAATGTAATTGAGCCCTTTATCTTATAGATGTGAAAACTGATTTCCAGAGAATTTGAGTAACTAGTCTGGGGTCTTATGGGCAGTAAGTAGTAGAGGTAGAATTATGAACTGAAGTCCTCTGACTCAAAATCCTGAGCTCTTTCCACCTTCCCATTCAGCCACAAAACATCATAATGAAGGCTAAAGAAAAGCAGAAATTGGGCAGAAATTGTTACACACAATTCTATGATGAGTGGCATAATGGAAAAAGAAATAGGTGCAGAGGCAAAGGAACTAAGTTCAAATTCTTGCCTGTTCCTTGTTATCGATGACACTTTGGGTAAATTATATCACTTCTTTGGGTGATAATTCCTTAACTATAAAATGATGAGATTGGACTAGGTGACCTATAAGGTTCCTTCCATTTCTGTTTGACAGAGTTTAGGGGAGAGCCAGTATGGGGAACTCCTGGATGAGGAAACTTTTTGTACCAATATGGGTCAATTATGCTTTCCAATTTAAAGTCTTTTTAAAAATATTTTATTTTTTAATTTAATGAGTAATTAAGAGGTTAATAGTTTTTTGATGAATAAAAATTTATTTTTTTCTAACATAGTTTTAGAGAATGATGTACAGATAACCAAGAAGTTAAGTGAGAACCAGAGTAGAATAGGATGTTATTGGTAGGCCTTGAACCCAGGTTGTTCTGGTTTTTGGGTGGTGGTTCCTCAACTGTGCCAAGCTGCCTTTTACCAATAATAGTATGCATGTGTGTGCATTACCAAAATAACAAGAAGAAATAACACAAGTCATTAAAGAGCTGTCCTAAAAATTGTTATTATTTAGTCATGCCTAAACTTTGCAACCCCATGGGGTTTTCTTAACAAGGATATTAGGATGGTTGCCATTTCCTTTTCCATTGGATTAAGGTAAACAGGGTTAAGTGACTTGCCCAGGGTCATACAGCTAGTGAATGTCTGAGTTTAGGTCTTCCTGACTCCAGGTCTAGTGTTCTATCCACTAAGCCACTTAGCTGCCTTCTGGGCAAACATAAAGTAAATGATTTGCCCAAGGTCAGACAGCTGGTAAGTATCTGAAGCCATATTTGAACTGAGACCTTCCTGACTCTAGGTCCAGCACTCTATCCACTGAGCCAGCCAGCTGCCTCTCATCTCAGATACTGTTGAATAAATTACGCATACTGAGCAAGTGTGTCTAGCAGCAAGAACTGGATGCCAGTATAGGTAATCTAGGATTGCTGTCAAAGCTTAAGACACCATCTTTCCTCTGCTGACTTGTATAGAAATGGAACATCTTGGGTAGGTTTGTCTGAACCCAGCTAACTTGTATCATCTGACCAACTCTGTTCTCTCACATAGGAAAGTGAAGGTTCTGGTGAAGAAAGGATCAAAGATGAGGCCCTCAAGGCTCCAACAGTGCAGAGGGTACACCAGGTGAGGGAACACTCAACAGCCCTATGCTTTCCTCTGGGGTTTTGCTCAATTCCTTCTTCTTCCATCAAACTATAATGGTTATTCCAGAAATAGCCTTTACATTGCCTAGTGCTTTGCCAAACATAGGAACTCCCAAAAGACAGGGAGCCAGGTGACCAAGTATCCATGAAGTCAGTCTAGTACCCCAGGACTCTGTACTGCTTCCCTCCCAACCCAAAGTCTCTGCAGAGGAAGGCACTGAAGCTGTCCTTCTTGAAGCTCAGGCTCCTATGGAATGCCTTCCATTGCCCTCAGCCTCATGATGGTACCCTTAGCCTCAATAATCCCTCAATGAGAAGTGGAGGGAGGGTGATGAAGGCCAGGAGCCAAGGATCTCAGACTCTTCCTGAAGAAAGAAATAGCTTGGGGGGGGGGGAGGTGTGTGTGTATGTGAGAGGTGGGGAATTGGAAGAACTACAGAAAGAAGGAAGAAAGCATTTGAGGTAAGAGTGGGGTGGGTAGGATTAGTCTTATCACTTTGACCAGTTTTTAAAAAGAACTATACCATCTTCACTTATAAGTTGTGTGTCCTTGCATAAGTCACTTAACCTCTATTTGCCTTAATCCACTGGAGAAGGATAAGGAAATCCCACAGACAACTCCACAGGGTCATAAAGTGTTGGCCAGCACAACTGAATGACTAAAGAACAACGTACCATATAGATTGTTTCAAAACAAAATAATACTTGGAAGTCTTCCCAATTCCTGCTAATGAGGCAAATATGGTTTAGATCTCATGACAAAACAAAGTCAAAGCTGAGAAACAATATCATTAATGAATATTGATGTAAAATATTAAAATGTAGTACTCACAAATAGAATACAGCAGTACATAAAAAAATTATCCAGCATGACAAAGTAGGATTTATAACTAGAATGTAGGAAGGTTTAATACCAGGAACACAATCAATGTAATAAATCATGTTAACAAGAGAAAAAGTAAAGACTACATGATCATATCATTAGGCTCTGAGAAAGCCTTCAATAAAAGACAATATTCATTTAGATTAAAAATGTTCCAAATGGACCTAAAATGATATTTCCTTACTGTGATAAAAAATGCATGTTCTAGTCCATGAGTTAACATTATATATAATTTAGAAACATGAAGTATCCCCACTAAAACAGTGTATTACTGTCTACTGTGCAACTGGGCCATACATTCACCATTTTTATGGGACTGTGGGAGAGTGGAGAAACTATTAGACTTGGAATCACAGGAAGACAATGTTTTCCATTTATTCCATGGGTGACCTAAGATAAGCCACTTCACCCATTTGGGTCTCAGCTTCTTTTTCTGTAAAAAGAAAGTGTTAGACTAGATGACTACCAATTTTAGATCTATGATCCTATTTCTGTAGTTTCAGAAATATGAGTGGTTTTCTTTTTCTTTCCTTTTTTTATTTGTTTGATCTGGGATCTGTGCTTTTGTTTGTGAGGGGAATTCCTAGGAAGGAATTGCCCTGTACTGATTCAGATTGGTAGGCATGCTATAACTTATACCCTTAGAAAATTATCTTGGACATTGGGAAGTTAAGGGACTTGCCCAAGGTCATATGTCCAGTATTTGCCAGCCAAAACAAAGAATGAACAAGAAATTAAAGGGAAAACAATCTTTTGTTTTTTTGAAAAAGTTCAAAGATATTTTCTGTAGATGGCATGATTATGTACTTAGAAAACCCAAGAAATGTGATCCAGCCATACCCATGCTGGGTTTGTACCCCAAAGAGATGATAGGGGAAAAGACTTGTATAAAAATATTTATAGCCGCTCTCTTTGTGGTGGCAAAAAATTGGAAAACGAGGGGATGCCCTTCTATTGGGGAATGACTGAACAAATTGTAGTATCTGTTGGTGATGGATTACTATTGTGCTAAAAAGAATAATGAACTGGAGGAATTCCATGTGAACTGGAATGACCTCCAGGAATTGATGCAGAGTGAAAGGAGCAGAACCAGGAGAACACTGTACACAGAGACAGATACACTGTGGTACAATCGAACATAATGGACTTCTCTACTAGGAGCAATGCAATGATACAGGACAATTCTGAGGGCTTATGAGAAAGAACACTATCCACATTCAGAGGAAGAACTCTGGGAGTAGAAACACAGAAGAAAACTGCTTGACCACATGGGTCGATGGGAATATTATTGGGGATATTGACTCTAAATGATCACCCTAGTGCAAATATCAATAATATGGAAATAGGTCTTGATTGGTGATACATGTAAAACTCAATGAAATTGTGTGTCGGATATGGGAGGTGATTGAGGTGAGAGGAGGGAAAGAACATGAATCTTGTAACCAATGGAAAAATATTCTAAATTAATTAATTAAATAAAAATTTCCAAAAAACAAACAAACAAACAAACAACAACAAAAAAAAAAACCCAAGGCAGTAACAAAGCAAATTTCCAAACAACATGAGATGTCTGGAAAGGTTATGAATCCTCTGTTAATAGAGAGTGGCAACTAAGTGGTGCAATGATTAGAGTGCTGAGCCTGGAGTCAGGAAGATTCACTTTCCTGAGTTCAAATCTGACCTCAGATACTTAGTAGCTATGTGACCCTGGGCAAATCATTTAATCCTCTTTGCCTCAGGCTCCTCATCTGTAAATTGATATGGAGAAGGAAATGGCATATCACTCCTGGTTCTTTGCCCCAGAGCGGGCAGCAGCTAGGCAGTTCAGTGGATTGAGAGCCAGACATAGAGGCAGGATCCTGGTCCTGGGTTCAAATGTGAGCTCAAATACTTCCTAGCTGTGTGATCCTGGGCAAGTTACTTAACTTCCATTGACATCCTTTACCACTTTTCTGCCTTGGAACCAACACAAAGTATTGATTTTAAGACAAAAGGTTAAGGTTTAAAAAGAAAAAAGAAAAGAAAAGAAAACCCTGAATGGGATCACAGAGTCTGACAGAAAAATGACTAAACTAAAAAATATCATTGGAAATCTATCAGTGGAAGCTAGAGAACCATTCATTGGGAACTATGTGCTTGATTACATGCCCTTTGAGATCCCTTTAAGCTCTAGGACTCTGCGATTTTTGAGTGCATGAAACACTTTTTCCCTTCCAACCAAGGAAGGACCAGGAGGACAAAGATGTACCTGGGGTACAGGGCCACAAAGAGGGTACCAGAGAGGCAGGCAATGTGCAATGGGAATTCATTTAAGAGCCTTCACAGTATGACCCAGGCAGTCCATAAACACAGAAGAATCAGTCAGTAAAGGCTAGAGAGGAGAACAGAAATCTACTTTAGTTCCTGTGCATGAGGGGCAGTGGGTCACAGTCAAATCCTTTGTATCTAGCAGAAAATGGCTCAACTCAAAGCCTTCAGGAGTCCTCAATCCAGCTGCTGCAGAGAGAAAAGAAAGCATGGGATAAAAGCCCAGCATCCTTTGTAAAACTGTAATCCTCTTGTAAGTATTTATCACATGAATGGATTTTTTTTTAAGCCAGAAGCAGCTTGTTATAGTATGATAGGTAAAAGCATTTAGAGTCTTCCTTAACTGGAGTTTCATTCATATAGCCTTCCTGCCTGGATTTAATGTGTGCAAACCGTTCCATTTAGGAATCACTATGTGCAGAACCCATTGCTTGGCACTGGGAGAGAGATGAAATTTTGATATGATACGTTCCCTCCCCTCATGGAACATCATAGGTCCATGTTTAATATGACATGTACAAAACTCTCATAGTACTCTCCTAGCTCTGAAAATTCATCTCTTCTTTCTTTTTCTCCTCCCTCCAACTCCCTCCATAGGAAAAAACAACAACAACCTGTATTAAGCACTTATTCTGTCTGTTCCAGGTACTATGCTAAATTGCTGGAAAAGTAGTGATAAAACAGAAACAAAGTATATCTTTAAGGATCTACATTCTGATGTGGTAGAGTCAATAATAAGATAATCAATAGATAGATAGATAGATATAGGTAGATAGACAGATAGCTAGCTAGCTAGATGGATAGATAAATATAGATAGAGAGAAGACAAGTATTTATTAAATACCTACTATATGCTTTACAAATATTATTTCATTTCATCCTCACAAACCATGGTGAGGTAGATACTATTAATTATCCCCATTTTACAGTTGAAAAATTGAGACAAAGCTTAAGTGACTTGCCCAAAGTCACACAGCTAATTGTCTGAGGTCAGATTTTAGCTTAAGTCATCCTGATTCTGGGCTTAGTGTGTTTGTTATTCATTGAGCCATCCTGATTCCTCCTGGCATGTAAAAGATATACACAGTGTAATTAGACTGTAACTCTAGAGGGGAAGGTGCTAGTAAATGGGGATGGTAAAGACTTCCTATAGAAGATGGCAATTGAGTTGACTTGAGGAAGGTTAGAGATTAAGGACAGGCAATGGAATGTCATGTGTGAGAAAAAAATGAATAGAACAGTATAACTGGTCTATAAGGTGTATGGAAGAGCTTTAAATGTCAAGTAAAGGAATTAATATTTGATCCTAGTGTTAATGGGTCACTGAGATTATATAGTAATGCATGCCATGGGTGACATGATCAGATTTGGGCTTTAGGAAAATCTTTTTATACTCCAACATGGGGATGAATTGTAATGGGGAGACTCTTTCCTACATGAGACAGGGAGACTAATTAGAAGACCAATTATTATTGCAATAATCTGGTGTGAAGCTTAAACTAGGGAGCTGGCTGTTGAGTGGTGAAAAGGGGTATCTTCTTTCATGGAATGGGTAATATGGAAATAGGTATTGCATGGAAACTACTAGTATAGCCAACATCATACTACTTACTGCCTCAGGGAGAGGAGGGAATTGACAGAAGAAGAGAATATGAATGACAAAATGTCAGAAAACAATTGTCAAAAATTGTTTCTACATGTAATTGAAAAAAAATTAAGTTAAAAAAAGAAATTCCCAACAGTTAACTAGTTGGTAATAGAGAATGAGTGCTCAGAAGAGTCTAGAGTTTTATATATAGATCTTAGAATTATCAGCAGAGATAACAATTGAACTCATGGAATTTCATGTGATAAGCAAGTGAGCTAGAAATAAGCCAAACACAGATTATTCCAACACCTGAGGTCTAGTAGGGGACAAACATAGACAAACATATGGATTCTTTTCATAAAGGAAGCCCTTAAGACTGAACCTGATTGTATACAGAGACTGATACACTGTGGTAAAATTGAATGTAATGGACTTCTGTACTAGCAACAATGCAATGACCCAGGACAATTCTGAGGGATTTATGGAAAAGAATGCTACCCACATTCAGAGGAAGAACTACAGGAGTGGAAACAGAAGAAAAACAACTTCTTGAACACATGGGTTGATGCGGACACCATTGGGGATGTACGAAAGGACCACACCAATGCAACTATCAATAATATGGAAATAAGTCTTGATTGATGACACGTTAAAACCAGTGGAAATGCACATCAGCTATGGGGGTGGGGGGAGGGTTGGGAGGAGTGAAGGGGAAAGTAAGAACAACAAAAAAAAGAAGGCTGAACCTGATCTGACTGTCTAAGAAAGGGGTACTAGGAGTCACAAATAATGCACAGGTTGGAGCATTATCAGTAGGTAGACAGAGCATTAGATAGAGATAGATACTTGGAATTAGGAAGACCAGAGTTCAAATCCAACTTCATATACTTACTAGCAATGTTACCCTGAGCATCACTTCCTCATCTGTAAAATGGGGAAAATAACACCTACCTTCCAAGATGTTTAAAAGATGAAATGAGATAATATTTGCAAACTACTTTATAAACTTTAAAATGCTATATAAATGCTAGCTGTTGTGGTTATTATTATATATAAGAATAGGAATAGGAATATTTGGGTTATCTCCCTATTGGACTATAAACTTCAAGAGCAGAGATCATGCCTCATCCAAATTTTGTATCTGCTCATGAGTGAGAGTTCAATATTATCCTAAAGATTTCCCCAATCATACACACAAACAGGCAGGCAGGTCAAATCCACCAGACACCCTGAGCTCCCTCCAGCATATAAGGATTCCCTCTTCTCTGAGAGACTATAAACTGCTCAAAGGTAAAGATTTATTTCCATTGTTAGGTCACATCAACTAGGTGATGCAAAGGATTGGACGTTAGACTTGGTCTGAATTTATTTTGGTCTTTAACATTTATTTCCTGTGTGATCCTAGATAAGTCGCTTAGTTTCTGCTTGCCTTAGTTTCCTCAACTATAAATGGGCACAATAACAGCACTTACTTCTCAGGGTTGTTGTGAGGATCAGATGAAGTGATATATGTAGAAAGCACTTAGCAAAGGGGACAACTAGATGGTTCAATGGATAGAGAGTCTGGCCTGGAGGCAGGAGGTCCTGGGTTCAAATATGACCTCAGACAATAATAAGTTGTATGATCTTGGGCAAGTCACTTAACCCCCATTGCCTAGCCTTTAACGCTCTTCTGCCTTGGAATCAATACACAGCATTGATTTTAAGTTGAAAGGTAAGAGTTTTTAAAAAATTTTAGTAAATTAGCTAGAACATAGTAGGCATTATACAAATGCTTATTTTCTTCCCTCCTTCATTTTTTTCTTTGTATTCCCCTCCCCCAACCTAGAAACAGTATGTGCCATATAGAAGGTGCTTAATAAATGATTGATTGGCTGAATCTCACCTTTGGGACAGTGATTCTTGGAGAAGCAGGAAAGCAGATTTCTTAGGTAAAGTTTTAATTTGGTGATTCTTAATACATTAATCAAAAGGTATTCCCTAACGGGATACTTCATATACCCACCATTGTGTAGTACACGAAGGTATTAGATGTGGCAATTACACAAAGAAATAGCTAGAATCATAGAATTTAGAGCTGTGGGGGACCTCAAAGATCATCTAGCTGAATTGCCTCCTTTTATTTTTATTGGCACATTTTATTTTTATTTTTATCTGTAGACACAGGAATTTAAATATATGCTTATGGCTAACAATAAGACAAGCAAAATTATGAATGAGAACAAAAACCAAATACATTCCAAAGAAAACCAATCACAGAACCCTCAACTTTGAAAACAGTTAAGGAAAGAACACAGTAATGGTTATAAATGATTGGACATGAAACGGCATCTTTGTCATTTTACTCAGTCCTTAAGACTCCAAGTCCTGGTGTATTCTAATGAAGTTGTAAAGCTGCTGTCCATGGTATTTGGTAGGAGTTTTGTCACTGTTGGATACTATCTTTATTCACACAGTTTTAGAGCGGATAATGTTCATTTGCTTTTCTTTCTTCCTCCACTCTGTATCATTTTTTATAATCCTTCTCATATTTCTTTTTATTTTTCATGTGTGTCATTCCTTACAGTACAATGATATTCTATTATATATTCATGTAACACAATCTGAACAGAATTCTAGATGGTTTTTTCCCTTCTTATTTGTTGTTGTTTCTATTACAAATAGTGCTGCTAGGAATATATATTTTTTGTACAGATGGATTATTTCTTCTCTGTCGCTAACCTCAATATATTTTAAGCCCCAAAGTGGAGACTGTTGGACCAAAGGGAATGAATATTTCAGTAACTTTTATTGTATAATTCCATCTTGTTTTCCAAAATGATTAAATCAATTCACTGCTATGCCAGAAGTAATTTGCTGTGCCTATTTTCCTATATCCTTTCTAAGACGGAAACTTTATCATATTTTACTATATGAGTTCAAATGTTTGCCTAAGGCATTTACTAACTGTGTGATCCTAGATAAGTCATTTAACCTCTTGCTATCACATTCTTCATCTTTAAGATGGGGAAAATCTATAAGATGGGATTCAAAGGTCTTGCTAGCTCTAAACCTAATGATACTATGATTTTATGCCTAATCTAAAAGTATTTTTACAGACATATATTGGCTAGTGAGCTGGCCTGGGAGTGATTTAGGAATGCCTTGGTTTACATTCTCCCTCTCATACACACTATCTGTATTTTGTTGTTTGGTCATTCAGTCATGTCAGACTCCTTGCAATCCCATGCCAGGCCCCTTTATCCTCCACTATCTTTCAAAGTCTATCTAAGTTCATACTCATTATTTCCATGACACTATCTTTATGATCCTCAGCAACTAACTTAACCTTTTAGTGCTCTTGGAATATCTCTTAAGATTGAATTGCAGAACAATTACTAACTGAAACTGGTAGATGTTTGAAGCTCCCTATACCAAAGAGACCTCTCCCAACCAAAATAACCCCCCGTGATTTTTTATATATTTAAATTTTGAATTGCTTTAACTTCTAAATATAATTTTCCTTCTTCCTCTTCCCAGAGAGCCTTTCTTTGTAACAAAGAATGAAAAAGAGAGAGAAAAGAAATCAGTTCAACAAAACTTACTAGTGACTCAGAGTGGTTTTAATTTGCATTTCTGATTATTCTTGATTTTGAAGGTTTTTCAAGTGATTGGTAATAGTTTGCATTACTTTTTTGGAGAAGGACTTGTTCAACACCTTTTATTTTGTAGAGAAGAACATTGAGAACAAGAAAGGCCATAGGCTTATAGAGCTGAAAGGGACCACAGAGGCTATCTAGTCCACTTCCTTCATTTTTCAGATGAGGAGCTAATTTCCAGGAGGTAAAATTCCTTTTCCAGGAATATACACTTATGAGACTGGCCAATATGACAGTACAGGAAAGTGGTAAATGTTGGAGGGGATGTAGCAAAACTGGGTCATTAATGCATTGTTGGTGAAGTTGTGAACTGATACAACCATTCTGGAGGACAATTTGGAACTATGATCAAAGGGCTATAAAACAGCCTTTGAACCAGCAAATTATGTCTTTGCCCTTTGCTATAGTACTGTGTGTCCTTGGGCAAAGCAAAACCTCTTTGATCTCTGTTTCCCCACATGTAAAATGAGGGGTTTGATTAGATGCAGATGATCTTTAAGGGACCTTCTATTTCTAAACCCCATTATATATAGTAAAGACTCTATGAACAATAAAGTATAGGCATTAGAGTTATAAAAACCTTGCTGAAGTTACAAAATTCTGCCTGTAGCAGGTTGTGTACTTTTAATTTCATCATTCTCTTTTTTCCTCCTCTTTCAAATCTGTTTGGGAAAACATAAGGAAATTTTCAGGAAACTTAAGAATTCACCAGATTTGGACTCTGAGGATCTGGGTTCAAATTTTGCCTCTGTCACACACAGTTGTTTTTCTTTTTGACCATAAATAAATTCCTCCTTTTCTCCTAGCCTCAGCTTCCTCACCTATAAAATGAAGGGGTTATACCAGATCCTCTTTAAGAGACCCTTCTATTAATTATTTCTAGCCATAATAGGACTCAATCCTATGAATACATATTCCAAAGGCTCTGAGTTTCATTCACGTCAGCACGTTTTCAATTGGTGCAGCCTCACATTACATATGGATGACTTTTCAAGAGTTAAATCAACTTTTGGCAAAGGCCGTTGAGTTTGGAAAAGTCATGAAATTAGCTCATAAATATTGAATTTCTGTGAATCACTGTGGGAAAAAACCCAAAACCTTGAAATTCAATTCAGTGAAAAGAAAGGGTACTTGGTTTCATAAGATCTGGGTTCAAAAATGATACTGGATAGCTATATGACCTTAGGCAAGTCAATTAACTTTTACTCATTAACAAAAGGAAGGAATTGGTTTGAATGATTTGTAAGGTCCTTTTCTGCTAAAATAAATCTAAGATTACAGTTCAACAAACACTGATTATTTACTATTTGCAGAGCCCTAAATTCAGAACTGGGAGAGAGAATCTAAATAAGACACAATCCCTGCTCTGGGAGAACTTAACAGACTGGCAAAGAGATAAGGATATGACACATACCTTCTGTTCTACATCAAGGTTTCTTAATCTTTTCTGGGTGACATGAATGAACCCTTTGGCCACTGGACAAAGCCTATGGCTCCTTCCTAGAAGAATGTTTTTAAATAATTAAAGGAGATTTTAGTTAGAGGTTAGTGAAAATAAAGATGTATTCCACCCCCACCCCCCATCCAAGTTCACAAATGCCCTGAAATCTGTCTGAAGATTATGAATCCCAGAATTCAATGGTCTAGGCTCTTAGGGAGGAAAACCCTTCTTCCAAAGTAGCAGATCATTAGTCTGCAATTTATAATTTTTAGAGCATTTCCTGGGGGTGGACACTGAGGACTAAAAGACCTGCTCAGGGTCACACAGTCAGTTATTAAGTATTAGATTTGGGACTTGAATCTATGACTTCCTTATTCTGAGGCTGACTCTTGACTCTATCCACAATGACAGATGGTCTCTCTCAACATATGTTTAGGGAACTATAACACAAAGTAAAATATAAGTGCAATTAAAGGATATGGAAAAATGTTACATTGAGGTCAAAGGGTATTTAGGTGATCAGGGAAGGCTTCTAGGATGAGGTAGCATTTGAGTTGATCCTTAAATGGTGGAATACTATTTCTATAGGTCACTTAAAACTCAGGGATCATTTAATTAAAAAGGTGAGTGTAACAAGCGTAGTAAATAATTACATCCATGTTTCAAATGAACCTCTTTTTTTTTTCTTCCTGCCTACAGGACCAGTTATGGGACCAACTTCCAGAACTACCCCTCTATATGGGTTACATGATATAACCGATACCACAACACAGAGAGCCAGTAATAATAATATCTATACCTTTTGATGACTATACCCTATTCCCCCTACTGGCCATCTATCTCAAAGATGTTCAAAATGGAAACAGAGGTCTGATGTACAGCAAGATTGTCACAGTAACACTCTGTGGTAGCAAGGAGCTGGAAAAAATATGTGCACCAATCAACTGGAAAATAACTGAAGAAATTATGGATTATGAATGTAATGGTATATTATAGGGTTGTATGAAATGAATTGTGACACTATGTTGCAGAGTGCCAGCTTGCATTGTTAAAAAGAACCTTTTCACCTGAGTGTTTCTTAAAGCAATGGAATCAAAGATTCTATTTGTAATTTTGTCCTTAAGAAGTGAGTTCAGAAAAACTGAGAACCAAGAGAACTATACACAATAACTATAAAAATGTAAATGAAAAGATGTCCAAATAGAAGTTGTCATCTGAATAGTAGAGAAAAACAATAAAAGTCCTAGATAAAATGTAAAAAAAAATCTTCTTCAGCATAGAAGCTCCTAGGGACATCTTACTTCAAATCCAGATTTAGACACATACCTAGCTATGTCATTTTGGGCAAGTCACTTAACCACCTCAGCTTATTCATCTGTAAAATGGGGCTAATAATAGCACCTACCTCCTATGTGTGTTGAAGAGATCAAATGAGGTAATAGTGGTATAATGCTTAGTACAATGTCTGGCACATAATAAATATGCACTTAACAAATATGCTTATTTCCCTTGTTTCCTTCTTTCTTAAAAAAAATGAGGGCCTATTAATGTAGACTCCATCAGACAAGGTTTTTGCACTGGATAGTTTTGCTTTGTGTTTGCACAAAGGAAGGTACAAACTATGGGCAGAGAAGGAAGTGGCTAAAATATAAAGATCAGTAAGATAATTTCTAAAAAAATATGATCATGATTAGTAGTAATAACTCACATTTATGTACTGCCTGAAATGGTGTATAATTTGGGTAGAGGTCCTACAATCCAGTTCCATCCAGTGATCATTTTTTCAGTCCCTGCCATGAGTAAGGCATTTTGCTAGATGCAAGATATTCAAAGCCAATGTGAAAAATCAATCTGTCCTCTAAGAGATTCCCCCCTCTAATCCACATGATTAAATCCAAACTCCTCTACCTGGTGTTCAGGGCCCTCCCATATGTCTCTACCTATCCAGCCTTATCTCATCCTGTTTCCTGATGCATGCTCCATTCTAAATAGACCAGTCTTTTCATTTATTCTCACACTCATCTCTGTGCATCCATTCATTCCTTGTTGAGAGGAAATGAGATACTCATAAATTATTGAACAATTAACACAGAGAGATTTACTTAGCCTTAACATACAAAGCACTCAGGTCTTATAGTGGTGCTCCTGGTCTCCACTTGGAAACACATCTGGTCAGTAGAGAAAGGAAAAGTGATTTAAGTGATTTTTAGTTATCCACTAAGTGTGAAGGGCCCCCACTTCCAGGAGTGGGAATTTTTATGCCTGTAGTTGACTAGGACACCATATCAACAAAGCCAGGAACACAGTTTGAGCCTTGCTTTCCTTACCTTCACGCACAAGGTCAACAAGTCTTGGTTTTGTGGCCTTTTAGGGAAAATCTCTTGTTAGAGGGAGAGTAAAGTTGGTAAATATTGATTCAATCACTCTCCAACAATCCCTTCTCCCTCATCTCTGTTTCTCTAAATCCTATCAATTCTTCTGGGTTTTACATTGAGTCCCATTTCTTCCAAGAAGTTGGTCCTAATGATGTTATCATAGTGTATTTCTATTTTTGACCTGTAAGATAACAGAAATAGTATAGTGGGAAGAGATCTGACCCCAAATACCAGAGGCGTAGGTGGGAATCCAGACAACCATTTTATTACTTGTATAATTCCTAATTGTTCACCACCTTATGTAAGTTTCTTCTTACATAAAATCAAAGTGTTGGATCATTATATGAGTGTTGGACTTGAGAATCAGAAAGACCTGGGTTTGAAATACTCCTCAGACATTGGTTATGTGACCAAGGGCAGGATCGTTTGCCTCTATTTCTCAACTTTTAAAATGGCTCACCTCTGCCATTTTCAGGTCTGTTTAACTACCTTTGGTTTCCACTTCTCCCTCAACTCTCACTTGTGACTCCAAAACAGTCTTGGCAGTCGGGTTAAACCAAGTTAGGGATAACTGATAGGCCTCCAACCCATTGGTCAGTTAGGGGGAGGATATCTACCCTAAGCAAGTGAAGACTTCCCACAGGGAAATTGTTGGATGAGAATTGTTCCAACACCTGTGAAAGCAGGTAAAGCAGGCACTGTGGAAAAGAGCTTGGTTACCCATTAAAAATGTCAGTCAATCACTGCATCTCAGGCCATCACCAGTTGTCTTGACTTTTGTCATGCCACTGGAATTTGATGACTCTAGAAGAGAGAGTGAGACTGAAGCCTTTGTAAAACTTTTTCTCATGTGAATCGAATTTATGTGTAAATCAAAATATCACCCTTTTGATGTCATTAGTTTTCTTCTAAAATGAAGGACCAATAATATAATAACAATATCCCAGGGTTGTTGAGAGGACCAAATAAAATAATCCTTGGGTGGTTTCAAATTGAAAGTACAGTGAACACTTTAAGTGCTATGTAAACACTCACTATTATATTTTAAAGTACTTTGGACTTGCAGTTAGTAGATCTAAATGTATAATTCTGGTTCTAATATACACTAGCTGTACAATTGTGGATAGGATGGATACAACCTCTTTGAATCTCAGTTTTGCAGTCCATAAAGTGGAAATGATAATACTAACATTATCTTCCTTATGAAGTTGCAGGAAAATAGCTTTGTGAGTTTTAAAGCACTAAATAAATGAGAATTGTTACTGTTGCTATTACTATGGGATCCAGTTGGAATGAGCAAGCTTTGCCATGTGTACATGATAAGCTCAGACACAGTCCAGGGCTGCCTGCCTTGGCAACAGAATATCTATGAAGGTTTCTGTACCCTTTTGTGTATTGGTGGCTTTACTGCCTTGTTCAAGGGACTCTCAAAAGTCTTCTCTAGCACTACAATTCAAAAGGTAGGTTAGAGACAGAACCAAACCATGAATTTTGATATCCTGAGGTGTAGTCGAAGGGAGAGGTAAGCCTTGAACATAATCTTCCTAGTTTACAGGTCCTCCCTACCCCAAATATGACCTGAGCTCCTGTGCTCTGAATATCTGAATGTCCCCAAATACAAGTGAGGAGAGAGGTGTCAGGTGTCAGGTGCCAGGAGTGTGGCATGTTCTAATAGAGAAATACTAGCTTGAAGAGTACCTCTGGATTGGAGGTCTTAAGAAAGTAAGGAAACTTGGCACCACATAGCTTAGGTCCAACAGAGGACCAAGTAGGACCTTTGAGACCCACAGTAGAATTGTGGAATGGAATAATATTATGACTAGGACTTGTAGGCCCTTCCTCCTGATAACTATGTCTTGCACCCCAACAAGTCAAGGGATCTCTATTCTATTCTCCTGGAGAATATGAAGCCACTGAGTATATTTGACCAGGGGTATGATGTAGTCTGTGTTTTGGAATGAATACTTGGTTCGTTGTAGGAAAGTTAGATTAAAGAAGGGGTAGAGAAACTAATTAAGAAGTTATAACAGTACTGCAAGAGGTGATAAAGGGCTGAACAAAGATAGTAGCAGTGTGAGTGAAAAGAAGAGAATGAACACAAGAAATATCGTGGAAGTAGATTTAATGATTAATTGGATTATAGTGGGTAAAGGAAAAGAAAGAGTTAAGAATAACTCTAGTAGAGGTAGCTAGGTAACATAATGAATGGATAGAATGCTGAGCCTGGAGTCAGGAAACATGAGTTCAAATCTAACCTTAGAAACTGTGTGACTCCTGGGTAAGTCACTTAATCCTGTTTGCCCCAAAACAACAACAGCAGAAGAAGAATGACTCAAGTGTTAAGAAACTAGAACTAAAAGAATTATAGTGCCTTTATCATAAATTGAGATGTTTTCTGGAGAGAGATGAGTTCCACTTTTCTTAATTGATATATTTTGCTTTGACATCACTTCCATTTTTATTTACATATCCTTCCTTCCTCCTCCTTCTAGACAGTCAACCCTTATCACAAAGAATTAAAAAAAGAAAGAGAAATAGTGCAGTAAAATTAACCAACACATGAACCAAGACTGACATTGTATACAGTAGTCCACTGGAAAAGGAACTGGCAAACCACATGGCCAAGAAAATCTGGGGGGAAGTATTGGTGTGCTATGCCCCACAGGGTCATGAAGAGTTGGCCATGACTGAATGACTGAACATCAACAAGATCTATATCTTTGGATCCTCTCCTCTGCAAGAAAGAAGGGAAATGCATCCAAGGAATTTCCTTTTGGACATATTAAGTTTCTAATGGGATGACCTGGAAGCAATGTCTAGCAATAAGTTGGTGTGGGACTGTAGTTTAGGAGAGAAATTATAACTATATTATATATATATGTGTGTGTGTGTGTGTGTGTGTATCTATATCTCTCTATCTCTCTATGTATCTATCTATATATGTATGGATGTCATTGATAGAGATGACAAATTTAGTCCAACCAACAAACACTTATTTAAAGCTTACTATGTTCAAGGGATCATACTAGGTACTTAGAATATAAGGATAAAAACAACTAATCCCTGACTTAAAGGTTACAAGTATAGAAAGGGAGAAGATGTGATTGAATGGGAAATATATAACAATGCAATAAAGATAACTGGGAAGGAATGGTGAAATAGGAGGAAAAAATAATTATCAAAGTAAAAATTAATCAAGGAATCAGAGCTTTCTATGGAACTTACATAGCCTAGTATAAGAAACAAGAAACAGATGCTAATTATCTGAATTAGAATATTTGACCAAAAAAGGAAACAATCAAGATAAATAGAAAACTTGGGAAGAATATGCAAAAAAGCCAGCATTTATAGGAAATGTGTGTGGACTTAGAAGGTTAGGAATGATGTTTATCATTTAGAGTCCTTGCCTCAGCCCCAGGAGACTCCAGAGCCTTTAATAACTTCAGAAGGGTATTGGCCAGATTTCTTCATGGCATTCCTTAAGGAATCATCTCTTCATCTTGCCATCCCAATAGACTGTCATCCTATAGCTCTTCTTTTCACAAATTGTTAGAGAATGTCATCTATTCATTGCTTCCACTTCCTCTCCTTCCAGGTTATTTTTTTCTAAGCATGACTTCTGATATCACCAATAAATTGAAACTATTCTCTCCACATTCATCAAAAAATCACTTTTGCATGGTAATACCAAAAAAAAATCACTTAATTATTGAATACAGTAGCCTATTCTCAGTCATTTGATCTCAACTTAGATAATATTTGTAAATGTGCTTAGCACAATGCCTGGTATGAAGTAAATTAGTAAGTGTTAATATAAATACTTAGCCCTCCCTTCTCTTTACCAGTCCTCATCCATTTTGACCTCTCCTCAGTATTTGACAACGTGGACCCTCCCATCTTCCTAGATACTCCTTTCTTTCCATTTTTTTGGTGACACCATTTTGTTCTGGTTCTTTCTTCTTGTCTGACCATTTTTTAATCTTCCTTTCTGGGTCACCAATCATGTACTACTTCCTAATTGTTATTGTCCCCCAGGCTCTATCCTGGGGCCTTTTCTCTTTATACACCATGGATCCTTAACTATTTTGTGTGTTTTGGACTTCCCTTGACAGTATGATGAAGTCTATAGAGCTCTTCTTAGAATAGTGCCTTTAAATGCACAACGTGAAATGCATAGAATTGCAAAGAAAGTAAATTGTACTGAAATACAGCTATCAGAAGATTAAAAAACAAAACAAACAAAAACCTCAAGCTCATGAACTTCAGGTTAAGAATTACTGCTTTATATTCTCCCTTGGTTATCTTTTCACCTCCCTTAGGGTCAATTATCATTTCTAAGCAGATGATTGCTAGATCTATATATCCAGCTTTTATTGGCCAACTCTGCCTTTATATTCATTTGACATGTCAAATTCAATATGTGCAAAATTGAATTCATTAACTTCCTCCAATAACCCTTCCTTTCTCCAAACTTCTATATTTCTGTTAAAAGAACTTCCATCATTCCAGATACCTAGCTCATAAACTCATTCTTGACCCTTTCCTCACCCTGACTCTTTGCCCTGTCTCCTTTCAGTTGCTAAGTCTTATCAATTCTACCTCTGCAACATTTCTGGCATCTTTTTCTGATGCTTATCACCTTCTACCTACACTGTTGTCATAGGCTTTTCGTTGAATTCCTTCCTGGCTTTTAGAATATCTAAAAACAATCTACAATCTATCTGTCAGATAGATGCCAATATCATCTTCATAAAGCACAATTCTGCCCATATCATTTCCTTGCCCTAGAAAATTCAGTGGCTTTTTATTCATGCATAGATAAAATACAAATACCTTAAATTGGCATTTCGAGATCATTAAGGGAGACAGAGCAGCTAGGTGGTTTGGTGGATAGAAATCTGGGCCTGGAAACAAAAGTTCTGGGGTCAAATCTGTATTCAGACACTTCCTAGCTGTATGGTCCTAGGTAAGTAACAAAATCTCAGTTACCTAGCCCTTATCCATCTTCTGCCTTGGAACTGATACTCAGTGTCAATTCTGAGATAGAAGGTAAGGGTTTTAAAAAATAGAGACAGACAGAAATACAAACACAGATATAGTCAAAGATAAGGGGAGAGAGAGAGAGAGAGAGAGAGAGAGAGAGAGAGAGAGAGAGAGAGAGAGAGAGAGAGAGAGAGAGAAAGCAGAGACACAGAGAGATACTGACACAATCATAAACACAAAGACAAACTGAAAGAATATGAAATGATTGAATGCTTCTAGGGACAAGCACCTGGGGGAGAGACAGGAAAGCCCAGGATCAAGGATACAATTAGAAGGGTAAATTCTCTGTCTTAGAGAATGGGAAAGATGAATGATGAAGGATGACTTAGAAAACTTCTGACATATGGAATAAAGTAGAAAATATAACTTATGGCACATGGTCTTTATTTTCTCATTAAAAAAGGAGGCATGGTCCTTAACTTAGAGGAGGGTACTCAGAAGAACTGAAGAGGACTTAAGAGAGGAAAGTGTTTAGAGTAGCTACTTACGACTATCACAGTGCATCATGGAAAAAGAAGAGAACAATGTGGCCTGTGCTGAAATTAGATGACATCTGTTGTAGAGCCAGTCAGCAAGATTGTGTTGGAATATAGTGGGAAAATAGTGAGGGTTAGGGTCTGGCAAAGTGTGACTGACAAGAGAATAAAGGATTCAAGGGTAGAGGATAGCATTTACTTGAGGCTGAAGAGTAGCAGTGAAGGATTGGAAGAGCAAGGAAGGGTGGAAGGACTAGAGATCATGCAGAGGACACAGAATAGGTATAGCAGGAGTGAAACAGATGGAGAAATAGGAAGAGAGAAGACTTGGATAAGAGATGAGAATTTTAAAGCCAGTTTCATGGAAGGATTACAGTTATGAATGATGATAAAGTTCAAGATTATCTGTCCTTTAGGAGAGTAGAGGTGGAATTCATGATAGAAGGCAAGAGAGTTGAGTTTGGAAAAGACCCTCTGAAGTGAGGGATATTCATGGAGTGGTCTACTTGTACTCAAAGTCATACCATCAAAGTTATTGTAATACAAAAATGGCAAGTGGTTCCAACCCAATGGAAATCTGCTATGCAAATTCAAATAATACAACCACTTCATAGGATTCATTATCAACACTAATTGAGATCTAACTGTAAGAGCTGATAGTTCTAGAGTGTTTTATGTTTTACAAAGTTCTTTAGCTCATTCAATCCTCACAACAACTAATTGAATGTGTGTAGAGTTATTGAATTAAACCTGTTTTGCAGGATGAAACTGGGACTTTGAGATAAGTGTAATTATAAAAGTTTCTATGTTCTTTGCATTTCCTTCCTTTCTTTGAAAGAAGAGGAGGTAGCAGGCCATGGGATGGGGTGTTTTATGTACTGTAGGAGCAGTCATTTTGCTAAATTGCTTGTTGTTTCTATGGAAGACTCACCAGGTAAGGGCAAGGGTTAAATATATCCAATAATGATAATGATCAATACAAGTTGGTGAGGGCAGGAAAGAGAAGGGAAAGGAAGGAGAAGAATTTCTGTGTTCTCTATTATCAAAGCACATTGTATGAAATGATATGAGACCATGCCTAGAGGCAAATTCCTTGTAAAGCAGCCACACTCTGCAGTCCATTGCTTCTCTTTTCTGATTGAAGCTGAGACAGCACATGTTACAATTTTCAATTTGATCCAATCCAATCTAGTTCAACATGTATTTACTGTGTGTCCCTTCCCAGCACAAGAACAGGTCAAAGGAGGTATGACCGGATAAAAGATCTAATTATTAGCAAATTTTCCATTGCACTGAACCAAAATCTGCCTTTGGACCACCCCAGACCCAACTCTATTGCTCTTAATTCTGCCCACTAGAGCCAAGCCAAACACTTTTTTCTTTTTTCTTTTAATCATTTACTTTTTCCAATTATATTTTAAAACAATTTTTAACCACCTTCCCTGTCCTTTTCCTCCTCCTCTCCCCACTCCCAGCAAGCCACTTAATCCTGTAACTCAGTTGCCTCATCTATAAAATGAGCTGGAGAAGAAAATGACAAACCACTCCAGTATCTTTGCCAAGAAAATCCCCAAATGGGGTCACAAAGAGTTGGACACAACTGAAATGACTGAACAATGACAATTGAACCCATATGATTCATTCAGGGTAGTCTGTCTCTGTTTTAAACATACCCCTCCTTGCTACCTAATGTTATCCCTTCCCCCTTTTCTGGAACCTATCATATCCCATGTTTGCTTTCTCTCTTGGATTCCCCAGACCTAAGTTAGCATCTTTTTGCCTATTAATAGCAGAAATAGAAAACCAATCAGATATGCCTGAGCAAGAACCTGTTCTATTTCTATAAAGCCAGTGACCCTTACCTGCCTTGGTACTGGTATAAAGGAGATGACAGACCATGGCCTCCTCTTATGAAGGAAGAGCAGTGACCAAGAGCTTGGTGAAAGCTGACTGTGCCAGGTTCAGGGGCAATCTTCCCAAAAGACCATTACTGGCTCATATCCCTCTTTCCGTTGTGTTCTGAAGACCATTACACCTGAGGCTCTGGCAAAGGGCATCAAACCACTAATAACAAAGGAAATTCAAATTAAAACAACCCTGATATTCACCTCACACCTTGTAAATTGGCAAACATGGGAATGGTTAATGTTGGAGGGATTGTGGAAAGGCAGGCATACTGTTAGTAGACTCTTGGTGGAGCTCTGAATTAATCCAACCATTCTATAAAGCAATTT
Source organism: Gracilinanus agilis (assembly GCF_016433145.1). Taxonomy (NCBI): domain Eukaryota; kingdom Metazoa; phylum Chordata; class Mammalia; order Didelphimorphia; family Didelphidae; genus Gracilinanus; species Gracilinanus agilis. The sequence continues at coordinate 423,753,012 of NC_058131.1, read as the reverse complement.
GGAGTTATGAAAAGGAGATGACTAAGATATCCAAACCCTGAAATGCAGACATTAACCTGCTAGGCATAATACCCTAAGGAGGTCAATGATAAAAAATAATGATTCTATATGCCCTATAATATTTATAGCTGGGGCAGCTGGGTAGCTCAGTGGAGTGAGAGTCAGGCCTAGAGACAGGAGGTCCTAGGTTCAAACCCAGCCTCAGCCACTTCCCAGCTGTGTGACCCTGGGCAAGTCACTTGACCCCCATTGCCCACCCTTACCAATCTTCCACCTATGAGACAATACACCGAAGTACAAGGGTTTAAAAAAATTTTTTTTTAAATATTTATAGCTTTATTTTTTAAAAATAGTACTGTATGTACCAAAGAACCATAAACAAAATAAATGTTCATTGACTAGAAAATGGCTAAAAAATAGTGACATAGGGATATAATAGTCTAATAATATATAATACGTGGTATATGGTGGGCAGTTAAGGAGTTGTAGTGCATAGAGTGCCAGGCTTGGAGTCAGGAAGATCTGGATTCAAAACTGGATTCAGATACTTGCTAGCTGTGTGAACCTGGACAAGTCATTTAGCCTCTATTTGCCTCAATTGCTTCATCTGTAAAATGAAGGTACTGATAACATCTCTCTCCCAGAATAGTTGGGAGAATCAAATGTTATTATTTTTTAAACTCTTACCCTCCATCTTAGAATAGTATGTATTGGTGCCAACTTAAAAGAGTGGTAAGAGCTAGGTGATTGGGGTCGAGTGACTTACCCAGAGTCACACGGCTAGAATATAGCTGAGGTCAAATTTGAACCCAGGGCCTCTTGTCTCTAGGCCTTACTCTCTATCCACTGAACCATCTAACACCTGAAATAGTAATTATAAAGTGCTTCGAACAAAACAACTAAAGATGTGAATTTATAATGACCAAGTTTGGTCTAATATTATATATACATACATATATATTTATTTATATATATGCACTCTACTCTTCTCACTTCTTTTCAGAGGTGTAAAATCATAGGTGTTTAATTCTTTTAATCATACCAGGCTTTTCCTATATGTTGATTAATATTAATTCTTCCCTTTTTTGGACCTTACTCTCTTTTATTTTTTATGATAAAAGGGGGATGAAGAAGGGGAAGGATGTTGGGAAATGAAGTAATTTAAAAGAAAAGATATCATTAAAAATATTTTAAATGATTATATCTGACCCAGGTGCTAGGTGGCAGAGTATTAGGTCTGGAGTCAGGAAGACTCATTCTTTTGAATTCACATCTAACATTAGACACTTACTAGCTATGAGACTCTGGCAAAATCATTTACCCTTATTTGCCTCAATTTCAGCTAGAGAATGAAATGGCAAACCACCCCATTATCTTTGCCAAGAAAACTTCAAATAGAGTGACACAGAATCAGACACAACTGAAGCAACTAAACAACAATTACAACGGCAAAGTAACTGAACCTTTTGGGAACCAAAATGGATAGAAATTTTACCCTGAATCCCTCTTATCTTGCTGCCCTTCCTGTAAATATCATGTCAGGCTCTGTGCTGCTGCTTGAGTGAATTGAGACATGATGTAATAAATCTATTGTCTTCCAAAGTCAACAAAATCCTGTGTCAAGATAAAAGTTAGGATGACCGGTGATGGCCTAGAATGCAGTGTGGCCTCTTTAATATGTGATCAAGCTCTAGGAACTCCTTAACTTCACCTTCAGTTGCCTTCATGGTCACTGGAACAAATTGTTCTTATCCAATCCTTCCACTGGGGGAAGTCTTCACTTGCCCTAACTTTTGGGCAGGCTTGAAGCCTTTCAGTTACTTCCAACTTGGTTTAGCTCATTTGATGAGAGGGGTTTACCAGGGTGTGGCCTCTGTGCATGTTACAGCTTCTTGGAGTCACAGGTGAGAGTTGGGTGACAGGTGGGCACCAAAGGTAGATGAGCTTCCTTGAAAAGGGCTCAGCAAGCCCTCACACCAGTGGTGCTAGCCCTCCCTGAATACCCCATACTTTCCATAATTTAGAAGGTAGAACTAGATGCAATGACAGAATTTTCAGAGGTACATTTTGACTTGATATCAATAAAATAAAATAATATCCTTCCTTACCATCTGTGCTCTCCAAAAGTGGAATAAGTGGGTTGTTTCAGAAGGAAGCCAGAAGTAAATCTGGTGGAGAAGATGTACATGTCAGTAAGGAAAGGGGGAAATAATGATGTATCTGATTACTGGGAGGCAAGGCAGTGCAGTGTAGACTACTGGCTCAGAAATCAGAAAACAGGTCCAATTCTACATCTATCCAGGGCTTACTCTTGAGTGTGTAACCTTGGAAAAGTCACTTAACATGTCTTCTTGAGCTTCAATTTTTTATCTGTGAAGAAGCTACACTAGAACAGAGTTTCTTAACTTTAGTTGTACCATAGATTCCTTTAACAACTTGGCAAAACTCATGATCCCCTTTTCAGAATAATGTTTTTATATGGATAAAATACATAGGACTACAAAGGAAACCATTTATATTGAAACAGAGATGCATTCTTTTTCCTGTTCAAGGTCATGGACCACCTTAAAATCCATGTTGTTGAGTCTTTTTTTTTCAGTTTTGTCTAACCCTTTGTGACCTTATTTGATGTTTTCTTGATGAAAATACTGGGATGGTTGGCCATTTTCTTCTCCAGCTCATTTTACAAATGAGAAAACTGAGGAAAACAGAGAAAGTTACTTGTTCAGGGTCAAACAGCAAATAAGTATCTAAAGGCAGATTTGAACTCAGGACCTCCTGACTCCAGATACATAATTCTATACATTGTGCCACCCTAACTGCCCTTTGTAATATGTACACAGATACAGGTTAAGAACTCTTGGACTAGAGGGATCCTTTTCAATTCTAAATCTATTTTCTAATTCCAGTGTTTTGCATACTGTGGCTGGGCTTACTTAGTACTTATCCAGAAGTAACAGGTTAATTCAATCAAAGGAAAAATCATGACTTGATAACTCAGGTACAATTTCAGTCATCCAATTAATCAATACACATTCATTAAGCATCTACTGTGTGCTATGAATAGGTAATATGATCACCTGTGCAGGTGATCCATGAGACTTTGGGTTGTTCTTTTCTGGATATTTTTAGTAACTTTGATATTGCATTTCCACTGGTTCTTCTAGTGTTTTGTTTCCACTCCCCCCCCCTTTCTTTAACAGTATACAGGTAAAGGAGAAACAATATGGCGTCACTGAAAGGCAGTAGGATTTGGAATCAGAAAATCTGGCTCTCAATTACCACCTGTGCAACTTTAAGTTGCTTTCATTCACTCAGCTTGAGTTTCTTCCTCTAGAAAATGAAGAAATTGGATTAGATGATCTCTAAGGTCTTTTCTAGCTACAAATCCTAGGATGTTGACCTAAGAATACAATAGCCTTGGAGGAGGTGGTGGATATTGAATCAATTATCATCTTCATTTTACTGAGGAGGAAACTGAGGCTCTAGGAGACAAAGGTGATTAGTACAAGATCACATGACTCAGACTCAAGTCTCTTTGAGCACCATTCTAGCACAGTTTGATACCTTGAGCCTCTTTAGGAAAAGATTTCCATAAATTCCAGGTCCCAGGTGATGTTCTCAGGCCAAGAGACTATGTTTTGAAATCATCAATCTGTTCCGACTCTACCTTTCTGGGGTCAAGTAGAATAAATCTAATCTGCCTTCAAAAAAAGAATGTCCCTTTAAATTTCTTGGAGACAGCTATCTTCTCCTTTTGCTAACCTCTGCCCCACCTCCACCCCTTCACTTCCCTTATATCTTTTCTCCAATTCCATTCCCAGTTCCTTCAATTACTTCTCAAACAGCAGCATATCTAGAAAAAAATGGCAGCTCTCCTTCTTAGGCTTTCAATTACCCACCCAGCCAATCCAGCCTTCCCAGCCCTTTTGCCTTATGTATTTGCACACGTTGGGCACTTCATAAATACTTAATAATGCCAATTGAATTGTTTTAGCTGAGAGAAATAAATGTAACAAATATTTCCTACAGTCACAATTCTGCATTATGGGGGAGGGAGGAGGAGCAGAAGGAGGAGGGGGAAGAGAAGACTTGTTTCTCTGCCCTTTGGGAAACTCACAGAGCGGCTAAACCAGGGAAGGAAGTAGTTGATCACCTCCCCTGCACCCCATCACCACCCTAACCTTACCTCTCATTGCCTTAGGAAGAGACTACTAAAGATGGGAGGCCTGGGTGAGCTGTACAACTTGACAGGAAGTAGAAAACCACAGCATTCCAGAAGGAACAGAGATGCATGTCTGTGATCATTAAGAATGATTTCATCCCTAAGACCTGAGTCTCTAAAATCCTTTCTACTAGCCCTCAAAGGAGTAGATTTTTCTCTGATGATCCATCAGTGGGAGTGAAAAGCTCCATAAAGGATGTGGCCCACAGGTGGAGCCCATGCATTAAGTAAGAAAGGTCATTCTATATTTTCAAGCAATTGAGAATTGAAGAATGTCAGAGTTTGAAAGGGGCCATCTTCCATTGAAAATAGAGGGTCTGATCTGTAAGTTGTTAGAGAATACAGAACACCAGAACTGGAGGGGCCTTAGAAAAGTAATAACTGACATTTACATAATGCTTTAGAGGTGGCAAATATACATGTTCTCATTTGAGTCTCCCAATCCTGCGAGATGGGCATTGAAGGTATGATCACCAGTTTACAGATGAGAAAACTAAGTTTCAGATTAAGTGACTTGTCAAAAGTTGCCCAGCTACGTTATCAGAAGTAGGACATGAAGTTGATTTCCTGATTTCAGGGCTAGGCTTCCATTGGCCATTCCATTCATTTGCCCCTCTAAAATATAGAATAAAACTATTGGTATTGGAAGGAATCTTAGAACATGTAACATACATGCCAGTTCTGGCAGTGGCAAGATGGAGAGACATGGGCTAGATTAGTAGAATCAAACTCAAATAAAAACTCATACATAAGGACTTCTGTGGGCCATATAGTGATATCTAAATTTTATTATATTTTTATAAATCATATTTATTTTAATGTTTGTTAAATAGGCTATCCAGTAGACATCTAAAACTAACCATGTCCAAAATGGAACTCATTCTTTTTTTCCCCAAAACCTCTCTTTCTTACCTTACCTATTACAGTTGAGGACAACATCATCTTCCCAGTTCCTCAGATTTGCACCCGAAGCGTCATCCTCAACCTCTTGCTGTCTCTCAAACCCCATATCCGATCTGTTTCCCAGGCCTATCTGTTTCACCTTTGCAACAGCCCTTGAAATCACATCCATAGGGCACTTATGTTAAATATAGAAAAAACTTCCTCATTATTATAGCTACCCAGTGGTGGAATGTATTGTCTCTAAAGGCATTGGATTCTGGCTTCTTGAAGGACTTTAACGAGGACTGAATGGTCCCTTATCACAGATATTGGAGAAAAAATACTTGATTACAAACAAATTGAACTTCATTAACTAAAAATTCCCTTCTGACTTTAACCATATATCCAAGGAATGTTGATCCTAAATGTAAACTTAGAACATAGAAAAGAGTGGAAGGGAAAAGCATTTAATGGCACTTACTATGCTGTAAAATGAAGGGAATGGAACAGATGATTTCTGTTAGAAGCAGCTAGGTGGTGGAGTGAATAGAGTGCTGGTCCTGGACTCAGGAAGACTCATCTTCTGAGTTCAAATCTGGCCTCAGGCACTGACCAGCTGTGTGATGTTGGGCAAGTCACTTAACCCTGTTTGCCTCAGTTTCCTTAGCTTGAAAAAGAGCTGGAGAAGGAAATGGCAAACCAATTCTGTATCCTTGCCAAGAAAACCCCAAGTGGGTCATGAAGGGTCAGCCAAAACTGAAATATAAATAAACCACAACATATACCTAACACTGTGCTGATAGAGGAAACACATAGAATGTCAGAGATGGAAGGGTGGTAAGGGATCATTTTGATTTACCTCCTTGTTTTACAACTGAGAAAACTAAAATCTAGATGGGAGAACTTAAAAAATAATATTTTATTTTCCCCAAATACATGTAAAAACTATTTTTAAGATTTGTTTTCTAAAATTTTGAGTTCCAAATTCTTTCCCTTCTTCTCTGCCTCAAAATGGTAAGCAATTTGATCTGGCTTATACACATATGATTATGCAAAACATATTTCCATATTGGTCATGTTGTGGAAGAAGACTCATATTTTTAAAAATCCACAAAGAAAATAAAATTATTTTTCTTTCTATGCTCCAATCTATGCTTCAATCTGCACTCAGACTCCATCAGTTTTCTTTGGAGATGGATAACAGTTTTTATTTTACAATATTGTACAATATTGCTGTTACTGAGTACAATGTTTTCTTGGTTTTGTTTACCTCACTTTGCATCAGATCATGTAAGTCTTCCCAAGTTTTTCTGTTATCATCCTATTTGTAATTTTCTTTTAGCACAATCGTATTCCATTACAACATACCACAACTTGTTCAGTCATTAATTTCCAATTCTTTGCCACCACAAAAAGGGCTGGTATAAATATTTTTGTACACCTAGGTCCTTTTCATATTTTAAAAAATCTCTTTGGGGTATAGAGCTACCAGTGGTATTGCTGGATCAAAGTATATATACATACAACTCTTTAGACATAGTTCCAAATTGCTCTCTAGATTGGTTGGATCAATTTATAACTTCCCAATAATACAATAGTGTCCCAATTTTCCCACATCCTTTCCAATATTTATCACTTTCTTTTTCTATCTTATGAATCAATATGATAGGTGTGTTCCTCAGTTGTTTTAATTTGCATTTCTCTAATTTATAGTGATTTAGAACATTTTTTTCAAATAACTATAGATAACTTTGGTTTCTTCACCTAAAACCTTCCTGTTCATATCCTTTGACAACTTATTAATTGGAGAATGACTTGTATTCTTATAAATTTGTCTAAATTCTCTATGTATATGAGAAATGAGGCCTTTATAGGAGGTACTGGCAGTAAAAAAATAAAAAAAAAATTTCCTACCTGACCCCTTTCCTAGAAGGGAAAACTTTCCTAAGTTAAAATCTGAAAGGGACCTTAGAGAGAAAGGAAGGGAAGGGAATACACATTTATACAACACCGAATGTACTCTGGACACTGTGCTAAGAATTTTTACAAATATCTCATTTGATCCTCACAATGATTCTACAAGATAGGTGCTATTATTATCCCCATTTTATAGTTGAGGAAACTGAGGCAAACAGAGGTTAAATGATTTGCCCAGGGTCACACAGTTGGTAAATAACTAAGGCTGTATTTGAACTTAGGTCTTCTTGACTCTGGGCCCAGTGCTCTATCCACTGTACCATCAGTTGCCACTAACACAAGTCATCTATTTGGGAGTTCAGAATTTTACCAGGTAATAAGAGAAAGATCCAGGATTCAAACCCCTGATTTGCAAGTTCTAAAATGTTTCTGAAATGCCCCAAATTCCACAGGGCTTCAAAAAGAACATGAGGGTCATCAGCAATACCATCTACTTTAATACAAGCATTTATTAAATACCTACTACGTGCCAGGCATAATACTTCACTCAACAAGTACAGAGTTGGGTAGAAGGAAGGTTGTTCCCAATGACAGACTGGTGGATGCCTCACCTTCTCAGAAGCCTCTGAAGGTCACAGTCCCAGCAAGGGGACACTTTTGTTCCTGGGGGATAGTGAAATGTTAAAAGGCTTTATGATTATGCAGGAGTGGATTGGCAATTAGAAGTATTAAAAGTTGACAGGCAGCTGGGCTTGATGAATGATATCCTCGGATTTAAAGAGAAATCACACAGGTGGAATGAGAGGCTAGGCTGGGGAGTTTGGGTAGGTCACTCCAGACAAGCATGATAATCAGCCTGAACAGTGTTTAACCGCTGTAATTAAAGAACATGGAATGTTGGAGCTGGGAGGGACCTCACAGGCTACGTAGACCAGGCTTTCTTAATCTGGGATCCATGAACTTTTTTTTTTTTAATTTGAGAATTTTATTTCAAATGTACAGTATTTGATTTTCCTTTGTAAGCCATGCATATTTATGCATTTGTTTATTAATTGTTCTGAAAAGGAGTCTATAGCCTTTCCCAGAATGTCAGAGGATTCTATGCAAAAAAAGATGAGGAAATCCTGATTTAATCTAATTTCTTCATTTTGAGGAGAGAGAACTGAGACCCAGAAGAGGGCAATGACTTGCCCAGAGCTAGAATTTAGAAACCAAGTATTCTGAGCTCTATGTTAGGCAAGAGAAATAGGGGTAAGGAGATGTGTGACATAGCTATTAAACCTAAAGGAGAAGACTACTGAATCAATGTCTTGAGGAAATGGGAGAGGATGGGAGATTTCTTCGAGAATCCTCTACCTTTGACCTGATCATGACTTGAGATAGGTTGAGGATTGGTGAATAGCCATTATTACTGGAAGAGAAACAATTTCACTGGGTTATTGGTTATATAATGAGCTAATAGCCAATAAGGTGTGAATAGTTAATGATGGGTTAATAGGTTACCCTTTCAAAGGTGTTTACTATCACATGGGACTCCTGCCAAATGCCTTCTCCCAGAGGGATGAAATGTTCATGATGGAATGTCAGGAAGGGTGCCAAGCTACTGGAGGAGAGAGGTTTGGGCAAGGGCCCATTCCCAGAACCCCTCAAATCACATCTCCCTTGCCAAGAGTACTGTGCTCCACCCAGACTCACTGACTCAGATCCCCCACTGCCCTGGACCCCCTAATAACAGCTCAGTGACAGGTAGTCTGGGGACAGAGGGGGATTGATGGAACATCTGGGGCAGAGAGGGGTAAGGAAATAAGTAGTAGGTAGGGGAGATGGGGTAATACAAGGAAACCTTGGCATTGTGTGTTTGGCAGAGCCTGGGCTCACATGGAGGTCTTGCCAGTTATCCAGGTCTGTTTTATTTATGGGTTGCACTGAGAAGTGATGAGTTCCTCCTTCATTGAGCATTACAAGGATGCTGGAAAGCCATTTCTCAGGGATATTCTGAAGAGGATTCCTGATTCTGGCATCCGTTAGACTAGAGGCTTCTCCCTGGCTCTTCTAAAGCTGAGATCATTTTTCTTCTATTTACATATTTCTTCTATCTGAGAGGTTTTACGGGACTTTGGTGGTGATCATTAGACACTCATTAGGAACTGAGGTAGCTGGATTTGGAATCAGAATCCCAGGGTTCAAGACCTCATTTTGTTGTTTACTAATGGTGTGACTCTCACATCCCCCTGGGCCTCAGTTTACTCATTCGTAAAATGGAAAGCAATACTATATACAAATACAAGTTTTGGTATATGAATGTGATGGAATACGTTTATGCTATATGAAATGATGAAGGGAAAGGTTTCATAGAAACCCAGGAAGGCTTGCATGAACCTCTATAGAGTGAAGTGAACAGAACAAGGGAAATAATTTATATTATGGCAACAATATTGTAAAGACAAAGAATTTTGAAAGACTTGTAACTGGTGAACATAATGGCCAACCACATTTCCAGATTAATTATGATGAAACACAGTGCCAACCTCCTGATAGAGAGTTGATAGGTTCAGAGTACAGATTGAGATAGAATGTTTTTTGGACATAGGCAGTAGAGGAATTTATTTTGCTTGGCTCTACATGTGTGCAACAGGGATTTAATTTTTCTTGTTTTCTCAATGAGTATGTGAGGGAGTGGGGAAGGGAAAAAAGTGGAAAAGGAAAGTAAAATTTATTTTATAAAAATTCTGTGATACAATCTTTCTCAAGCATATCTAGGGGAAACTGGGCTTAAAATCAGAAAGTAAGAACAAATTGCTTATTATCTCTGAGTGGGAGGTGGGAAGGGAAGGAGAAGGTTTGGACCTTATAATTTTGGGAAATGACTTATTGAAAATTATTATTACATGTAATTGAGAAAATAAAATATCTTTGAATAAAATAATAAATTAAATTAAATAAATTAAATAAAATTAGGGAGCACATGTGGAAAAAGTCTAATTCACATTCCCTGGAATTCTTTTTTGCTAGATTCTTCACTTGGATGTAATGTAAGTAGGTACTTTATAAAGTTTAGAATCTGCATCTAGTCTGTCTTTGGACCCCATTGGAGACACTGCTGTCAGCTGTTCTATGGCTGCGTTTAGGACATAAATAGGAAAGTGGCAAGTCCAAAATTCTTTGGACCCTTCAGAGCTCATTCTTCCTTCCACTGGCAGGCATTCAAATGCCCAATTCTAAGTAGATTGATAGTCTTGTGCAGGCCTCAAAGGATATGACCAAGTTTCTCAGTCAATCCAAATAGACTTCCTGTCACTTCCAGTGCAATGTCCAGGCCTTGTTTATATAATAAACAATGGAAATTGGTTGTTACCTGATAAATGTATCAGGCTAAGCAGAATGAGGTGATTTCAGCTCCACACCAAGACATTATTATTCTTACTCACTAGAGGAGGAAACTGAAATTCAAAGAAGAGAAGCATACCCAGGGCCAGCTATAGCTAAAATATGGTAGAGTTGGAATTTGAATCTGGTCCTAACCAGCCTTCAAGTCAATGATCTTAGGCCAAACTGTCCTTAAGGAAAGGAGAGCTGTGAGCAGTAGATAATAGATGAATGACATGGCTAATTGAAATAGGTGGATGAAGGTGTTCCATGAGGAGTCATTTCATTGATCTGTTTATATAGTGGAATTCTTAGTGTTGGGCCTGGAGGCAGAAAGATGAGTTCAAGTTGGTTTCATATACTTACTAGTTGTGTGACCCTGGGCAAGTCACTTAACTTTGCCTCAGTTTCCCCATCTGTAAAATGAGTTAGAGAAGGAAATGCCAAATTATTCCAGTATCTTTGCCAAGGAAACCTCAAACAGGGTCATGAAGATTCAGACATGACTGAAAAAATAAGTTAATAATAAATGTTATTTATACTGTTAAATAAAGAATGTTAAACAACAAGGCACTAGAGGCAATAATATCTGGAGTTGAAATCCTGCCTCAGACATTCACTACTTGTGTGACCCTGGACAAGTCATTTAACCTCTGTTTGCCTGATTTGTAAATTGGGGATAATAAAAGCCCTTACCTTCCAGTGCTATGAGAATGAAATGAGATATTTGTACTATTAATCAGGCACAGTGCCCAGCATACAGTAGGGGCTATATAAATGAGTTATTATTATTTTTTATATTTTTTATCCTAAGTAGAATCTCTGTAGCACAATCCCTTTGGGATAATGCTTTTACCCTAGGAACTAGAAAAATGAAGGCTTAATGATCTCTCCTTTATCCCGAGGGAAAAGGGAAGGGAGGGAAATGAGGCATGAGGGGAAGCTATTTCATACCTCAGAGGCATGGCTTTGTGTGGCTTGCTGGAGTTTCTGCCTTGTTCGGCTCTGCTCTACATTTGTCTCATCAAAAGAGGACTTTGCTAGAAACCAGATGCTCCAGCAGAGCTTTCCTGGAAAACTGAATCATAAAAGAAGAAAAACAAAATCAATGACCTGGCTCGAGGCCCTGGAAAAGCTGACACAGATGATGGCACCATGGAGCCAGCCAAGCCTCACAACGAAGTTTGCAAGAATTGGATCCAAAACGCAGAATGCCTTAGAGGAGCCACTACCGGGGAACTCGACATGTCTTGGGCTTGTCTGTGCAGACTTAATGGGAACGAGTGTTACTGGAAACATGTCTAGTAAGTCAGTGCCAGATGCAGTCCCACTTGCATCTGGCACTGACTTACTAGACATCGATGAAGATCACTTAAGGGAACTGGGGATGGAAGATAAGACGGGGGGCGGGCATGGTAGTTGTGGTCTTGGAGTTTCTGAGGGACTCTCAGATGGGAGGAGATTAGGTTCTGTGCTCTTTGGTCCTAGTGGGAAGGACTTGGATTTGGTGTCAGAGGATGCTTCAAATCTCAAACTTGGTGTAAATCCCAGTCCTGCTGCCATTCGTGACCCATGTAACCTAGTCTCTTAAGTTGCTTAACCCCCCATGTGCCTCAGTTTCCTCATCTGTAAAATGAGAGGTTTGGACTAGATAATAATAGCAATCATTTGCACAGTATTTGTTATGTTTTGTTATCATCTTATTTGATCCTCTCAACAACTCCAGGTTTGTTTTGTGTCAGTCTCTTTGTGACCTCATTTGGGGTTTTGTTAGCAAAGATACTGTGTGTTTGCCATTTCCTTCTCTGGCTGATTTTTTTAAACCCTTACCTTCTGTCTTAGAATCAACACTAAGTATTAGTTCAAAGGCAGAAGAGTGGTAAGGCTAAGCAATTGGAGTTTAGTGACTTGCACAGAGCTAGGACATATCTGAGTCCACATTTGAACCCAGGACCTCTCAGCTCTAGGCTTGGCTCTCTATACATATAGCCACTTAGCTGCCCCTTACCAGCTCATTTTACAAATGAGAAAACTGAGGAAAACAGAACTAAGTTACTTGCCTAGAGTCACACAGCTAGCAAATATCTGAGGCTAGATGAAGATGAGTCTTCCTGACTTCAGTCCCAGAGCTATATCCATTGTGCCACCGAGTTGCTTCTTTATTTTCACCATTTCCAAAGATCTTCAAGTAAAGGCTGAATGACCATATGTTATGGATATTTTTTAAAAAAAAACCCTTACCTTCCATCTTAGAATCTATACTGTGTATTGGCTCCAAGGTAGAAGAGTGGTAAGGGTAGGCAATGGGAGTCAAGTGACTTGCCCAGGGTCACACAGCTGGGAAGTGTCTGAGGCCAGATTTGAACCTAGGACCTCCCGTCTCTTGGCCTGACTCTCACTCCACTGAGCTACCCAGCTGCCCCCATTTATGGATATTTTAAGGATAAATGTTATTCTTATATGTGACAGTCTAGAGGTTATTTCCAGTTCTGAGATTCTGTGGTTCTTAAGGAATATAAAATCAAGTCTAGGAAACACAGCCACTGGGACCAGCACCCCACCTATTCCTGATTAAGTGTCTAATCATCACCACCATAACCACCAGAAGAAATGTCATCTTGGCATTAGAAGAGTCAGAAGGAATCATGAATGTTTGAAAAGTATTATCAAAAGCAGAGGTAGGAAGCAGAGCTGAGGCTGGCCCACCTATAAAGAAATGCAAGCTCTGATAGCCATCCCAAGAAGGGTTCCCTGTTCTCTGACCTCCCACAAGAAAATAACTTCTGAACTCTCATGTTCACTCACTCACTCACTGCCTCTACTAACCATTAATTGCTCCCTAGTTGGAATTCTCTTCCCCAGATAGACTGTGAGCTGCCTGAGGTCAGTATTCATGTCTATTCCTTCATTTTCCTAGAATTCGAGTTCCCTGAAGCCAGGGTCTGAAGATTATTTTGTTTTCTTGGATATATTTCCTGCAGATATTTCTGCTTTAAATTTCCTACTAAAATTCCATTGTTTATAAGAAACTTTCCCAACCCCTCTTAATTCTAGTTATTGTTTAGTTGTTTCTGTCTTGTCTGACTTTATGACCCCATTTGGCAAAGATGCTGGAGTGGTTGGCCATTTCCTTCTTCAGCCTATTTTATATAACTAGCAAGTTTCTGAGGCCAGATTTGAACTCAGGGAGAGGGGTCATCCTGACTTCAGGTGGGGCACCCTATTTCCTGAACTTCTTAACCGCCCCCCCTTAATTCTAGGACCTTCCCTCTGTTAATTATTTCCTATTTATCCTGTATGTATTTATATCTATTTATCTATTTATCCTCTTTAGATAGCTTTGTATATGTTTGTATGTTTTTTCCCCAATTAGATTGTGAGCTCCTTGAAGGCAAAGACTTTTACCTTTTTTTTTTTTCATTCCTAAGGCTTAACCCAGTGCTAAGGCTATAGTAGCACTTAGTGGGCACTTAAATGTGTATTGCTTGAGGGAATGAACACACAGCTGAGCATGTGATATCAGAAAAGATTTGGTGATAGATGAATGTATTTCACAAGGATAGCCTGATCAGGCAATCTCTCTAAGGTAAAGAGATGTTTTGTTTTAGTTTCTAAATCTCCAGCCTTGAAGAAGTACCAGGATCAAGTGGTCAGAGAGCCAGCCCCTGGGATGAGATGATCTGAGTTGTCTTGCCCCTAACACTTACTAGTTGTGTGACACTGGGTAATTATTTAACCTCTCTGAGTCCCTAGACATTGTCTAAGACTACAGGTTGTAGGGTAGCTTAGGTGGCTCAGTATATAAAGAGCCAGTCTTAAAGACATGACTTTCTGGGTTCCAGTTTGGCCTCAGACACTTCCTAACTGTATGACCCTGGAAAAGTCACTTAACCTGAGTTGCCTAGCCCTTACTGCTCTTCTGCTTTGCAAATGATACTTTGTATTGATTCTAAGACAGAAGATAAGGATTTTAAAAAGACTACAAGTTACAGAAAAGTTACTGATCTGAATCATATTGAGGGAATTTTCTCACCAGCAGTTCATTAAGCCAGTGGAATCATGAATCCAAACAAAGATCTCTAGCCTTGCAATAAAAAGTCCTTGCTTGATACATGCTTGTGAGTGAATAAATGAAAGTGTTCATTCATGGTTTGGGAACACTTGTTCAGTGGGGCTGTGACTGATCCCTCATCTGAACCAACTGCATTATTTATTAGTGGGTGCCATTAGTCCTGGGGAAGCTGGGTTAGGAATTTGGGGAAGGTTGGGAAGAAAAGGAACATGGATAAATAACCACCCAACCACTCTCTGAAGACTCAGATCAGAGCTTACATTCACCCAGCACCCTGACACATGGGCACTATCACGTGGCAGGTTAAAAGGACACTGGTGACTGAAAGTTATTCTTATCTTTTACTATAAAATGTCCTTTTTGTTTTTGTCCTTTTCTTTTTAATAGGAGGTTCATCGAGATGCCTTCTCCTGACCTGGCTTACTAAATTAGATGGAGCAAATAGAATCAGGATTTAACCCCATCCAAGGTGCAGAAGAATTAGAAGGTACCTTCATTTTTGCTTTATCCTTTTTTTTAAAATTAAATAAAGCTGTGCCTTTAACTAGCTCTAAGAGTCTCACTGGGAATTCTTCCCAGAGAAGCTTGCAAAATGTGATTTGTGTACAGTGTGACTATCTGAAAATCTTTAATCTTTTAAACCCCACATAAAACACAGCACTGATCCTTCAGCCCTATTAATTTTAATCAGTAGTATCTCTGATTTGCTGTTTCAAGCAAGATTCCTTCAAAACTAACAGGGGGCATCAGAGCTGAATAGGCAGGCCAGAACCATAGGTTGTATGTAATCCAGTCCTGAGGTAGGCCAGGGACTCACAGCCAGAGCACCTCCAGGCTTCAATCTAGTTCCTGGGTAGTGTCAAAGGTTAGCACTCTGGGCAATTCTGATCTCCAAAGAGCTTCCCTTTTGCTCAGAAAAATATTTCTCGTAGGATGCCATTTGCTATATAGGAAAAGCTGTGCCCATCTGCCATTTATGCCAGGTGAGAAAAATAGGAGGAAAAAGAGATGTGTTGTCCATCCTTGGGGATTCTTTGAGTCTTACTGGGGTTGAAAGCAGAGAAATGAATGAAGATGGCAGAAAACCTTTATATTAGATGATGGACTGTCTGGGTATTTTTGTAGCGAAGTTATTGCATTCTATTTTTGAACTTAAAGAATAGACCATTATTTATATTTGATTATATTAGATGCAGCTTGGTGACACAGTGAATAGAATGTTGGGCTTGGAGCTGTGAAGACCTATGCTCAAATCCAGCCTGTGGTGACTGTGAGATCTAGGATAAGTCACTTAACCTCCCTCTAACTCAGTTTCCTCAACTGTAAATTAGAATAATGATTGTACCCACTTTCTAGAATTATTAGGATCAAATGAAATAATATTTGTAAGATACTTAGCACAGTCCTTAGAACATAGAAAGTCCTCAATAAATGTTTGTTCCCATTCTTCCTTTATATCTCCATAGAAGTTCAGAGTTAGATGGGAAGTAAGAAGAAGTATCCCCGCAGGGCTTCTAGATCCCTGATTTAGTGTAAGCTAGTGTAAGGGCAGACATCCTTTTATTTTTGTTTTTCTGTCTCCAATGTGAAGCATAGTGCCTGACTGAAAGTAGTCACTTACCAAATGTTTACTGATTGGGTGATTATTTGATGGCATGAACTTTTTTGGAAGTATGGGCTACCCCAATTCCTGGTTGTGACTAATAATCACCACTCTAACCTCAGAGAGGAAATATGATCTCATCACTGGAAGAGCAAGAGACGGATTTCCATCAAAGCTTACCAGAAGGAAGAATCTCCATTATAACATCTGTGACAAGTGGCCTTATAACATCCTTGAAGGACTTCAGTGATGATGAGCTCATTGCTCCTTCATACAGCAGCCCACAGATCAGGATAAATTGGTAAGACCTCCACGGGATCCCAAGGCCAAGATCTCTTTGGAGTGTCTCATGTCTTCCACCAGCTTAGTCCCTTCCTCCTCTTTAACCTAGATCTTCCGCTGTTCTGAGGCTGAAAATGCCATTTTCATTGAGACATTTGAAAAAGGCAGGCATCCTCACTCTAAACAAGATCATGATAGGCCAGTCTGGGACTAAGGAATTTTAGGAATAAATCATTTCTGAAATTCTTCCAGCTCTAACTAGATGATTCTGAGCCTAACTGACAAAACTTAGATGCTACTAATTGACACATTTGGTGCTCTCCTCTGGAGGATTAGTTCTGAATTTATATAGTCTCTTTTTCCATCTGAATAAAATCTATAGAGCATACTCTTGAGATCTGGGGTGAGTATAGATAGTAAGGAGAAGAGAAAGAGAGCAAAAACCAGGTTCCGGTTCAGGTATGGGAGCTCTCTAAGCCCAGGGGCCAGGGAGTCTTGGAAAGCTCAGGGGCTTTGCTTGGGGTCCACAGATAAAGTAGGTTTGGAAACTAGGAAAAGGTGAAAATTTAGAGTTTGGGAAAAGTGAAAAAAAAAGGACTTAAGTCAGTTGGATTGGATCCAAATGGGACAGGTGAGTCCAGAAGCTCTCTCCACTGAACAAGGGCTAAAGCACCTGGCTGGAGCCTTCACACAAGGTCTCATCTTCAGAAAACCCTTTCTTTGAAGGTTGTTCTGAATGTACACATTTTATTTATTTATTTGGAATTTATTACTTAACTGAGGGACTTCAGAACAATTAAAATAATAACAATGTGCTGACACATGACACTTTCAAGTTTGTATGAATTCTTACAAAAATATCTCCTGTGGACCTTACAATATCTCAGGTGGGAGCCTTCATCATCTACATTTGCCGGAGAAGGAAACCAAGAAATTAACTGACTTGCAGAAGGTAAAACAGATAGCTATTTCTGGGGCAGAATTTGAACCCAGGTCTTCTTGACTCCAATTAAATACTGTTCCTTTCATAATATTCTACCTCTCAAATGAACTTTTCTATGTATTCCCATTGCCATATTCAAGAACACACACGCACGAGTGTGTATGCCTGCACAAAGCATACAACCTTCTTTATACAGATCTACCTTTCCAGATACAGATTTATTTATGTCATTTTGCTGAGCAAGCTAACAGTCTCTCTCTCCCTGAAGGACAGTATTGTACATAAACCTGAGGTTTTATGGAGTCTTCAAGGCCTCTGATAACCTTTTACAATTTTCCCTTGTTAATTAACAGAGCCAATGGCCTTCCCTCAATAGACGCTATGTATTCTTGCTGCGTATCCCCAATATGTTGTGTGTATTTGGGGAGTTGGAAGCTGTGCAGGGGATGAAGACATTATTCTTGTCTGAAGTCATGAGCCAGCTAGATTCAACCACACCTGGAAGGGGAGGAGGAACCAGAATGGGCCAGGCCAGGCCAGGTCAGGCCACGTCAGGTCAGGCCTTTAGCTAAGGATTAGATAAGAAAGCTTTGTGGACCCTTAATCTGAGACTGTGTAGTTGTCTGGTCCACATGCTTCTAATCACTTTAGCCTGGTGTGTTATTTCTGCATTGTTTATTCTCTTTTCCCTTGTGAATTAGCTTTGCAAAACATTCTCTTATAACCTAGAGTATGTGGTGATGGGATGAGAAGGGAAATGAGTGCTGGGAAAGAACCACAAGATCTACAGAAAGGGGAGAGATAAGTAAGGGAGTTGGACAACAGATCTCCAAGTCCAGGGAAACAGTCAGGGCCAAAGAATGAGAAGATCATGGGCTATGGGGCCTTAAGGATGGGATTGAAGGATCAGGGATGAGTTAGTAAGAGATGAAAAGTGAAAGTTCTGGGGAAGGGATCCTAAGACAATTCTCTGAGTGGTCTGTAAGAGGAGAAGCAAGAAATTGGCTATAGCTTGGGAAAGGCTGAAGTCCAGGGCCAAAACCTGGGGTCTTTATAGAGATAGAAAAAAACTCTTCAGCTCCCCTGACTTATAGGAATGAGTAGATGGGAAGGAGTTCCAGAGCTTTGTAGGAATTTTCTTTCACCTGGGGGAAAAAAAACATGGGAAATGATGAAGCCTCATAGGAAGAAAAATAGTTTTGTGGTAGCAAGGATTAGTAGTAGAGCCTAGAGACAGAAAGACCCATCTTCCTGAGTTAACATCTGATCTTAGCTACTTACTGGCTGTGTGACTCTGGAAAGCCACTTAATCCTGTTAGCCTCAGTTTCCTCATCTGTAAGATGAACTGGAGAAGGAAATGGCCAACCACTCTAGTACCTTTGCTAAGAAAACCACAAATGGGATCATGAAGAGTTAAACATGATTAAAATAATTGAACAACGACAACAATAACAAACAACAAGATCAGGAATTAGCAGTATTGATATTAGCTCTCCTAGTGACTTGTGAATTGGCAGGGTGGGATTAGAACTCAGGTTACTTGACCGCAGTACCATGGCTTATTTCCACTGTACTATATAACTGATAACCTCATGCAAATTCTTCCCTTGCATTTCTGGGAAGATCTATGTATCCCTAGACTATTTACTGCTGAGGGATGCCATAGATATCAAACATGGGTTAATCCAATAGGCAAGAAAACCACTACTGAGAACAACAGAGATGGGAGCCACAAATGGTAACTGCCATTGGAAACTTTTTTACACAAGAGCTACTGCTGGAAGCCAAAGCCATTTGCAAATGGTGGACATTTACCTATGAAAGATGCCAACAAGAGGAAAAGCTTCCCTGGTCTTGCATCTCCACTATTCTCTACCACCCTAGAGGGGGCTACTCCCTTTGTTTATTTATCATCTTATTTATCATTCTAAAGAAGTAAAGAAGAGTACAGATGTTTGGTTTTTCATTATACTCTTCATAGAAGAAGTAGAATGACAATTTTCTCCCAATGGAAAACTTGATGGGATAAGATTCCCACAGAAGCTTGAGGCTTCATGGAAACAATAGTTTTTAGCATGAAGACTCCCTTCTAATGTCAAAAACATTTAGACCCCCCCACCCACCATGTGATAGTTGTTTTACCATTTGTATTTGGTGCTTAAGGAAACATTTATTTTATATGTTGATGGATCCCATCGTATTATGTCCAATAATGTAGATATACAGATTATCACCAGTCCACACATGCTCTCCCTGTTTGTCTTTTATTTACATTTTCTCATAAATCTTCCACAAAAGCTGTACCTGTTCTTAGGGGTGGGGGTGAGTGGGATGGGTGAGTGGGAAGGCCTACCTCTAGGTCTCAACATTATTTGGATGAATAGAACATTTATTTAGCAATTACTAAGAGTCAGGGGTGTATGAGGTGTGCATCTCTGGTATTAGGGCTTGTTGAGCCCTTGACAGGACTGCTCATTTACCTCTGGTGTTCACCTTTCACCTAGCTCTCACCTGTGGTTCCATTTGTGTGCAGTGGTCACACCCCATTAAAACTGCCTTGGTTAAATTTAAAAAAAAAAACTGTCTTGGCAGGCTAAACTAGGTTGAAGGTAACTGTCAGTGGGTTAGGGAGATGTCTGCTCCAAGCATGTAAAGATTCCCCCTGGCTGAATGGCTGAATGAGAACAATTTATTCCGTGATAGCCCTGTGGAGAACTGAGAGCTTAATTAGACATCAAAGATGCCAAGCTCATCCACTCTGTCCCAGACCAATGCTAGTCATCCTGACTTTGTCTTGCCACTGGACATTAATGGCTCTGAAAGAAAAAGTGAAGCTGATAACTTTGTGTGACTCTACCACATTTAAATCCAATTTATGCCCAAGACAAGACATCACTCTGTAATATTAGTGGTCCACTTTCAAAGGGCAAATAATAATAACCATATGTCGTAACATTTTCTAAATGTGGGGGAAACACATACAAGCAAAAATATGTGATAATGGGGAAGACAATATGGAAAAAGAAACTGAAAGGGTGAGGTTAAGGGTACTTCAGTAAGACAAGATAAAAAGTCCAGAGAATCAGGAGAGGATCTAAGCGGGAAGGGAGCATGGTTATCCTGGAAGATTGATGAACTAGTGGTCTTCACGACAATGGTGGAACTCACCAATAAGAGGAAAAGACTCCAGGGGTAGCAACATCTCCAAGCTGTTGGTAAGTAGGTGGAAAAGTCAAGAGAGCCAAGATTTGAGCCCAGAGCAGAGTACAATGAGGAATGGACAGCACTAGAGTTTACAAGCTGCTTTTCAGTTATCCTTTGCTGTCACTATTTCTTGGATGACATCCTTTACACTGCTTCAGCCACATGAGTCCTCACTTTGAACATGTTGTAACCTGCTCGTGCTCATCACATCTATTTCCATCAATCTTTAAGTGATCCTCAAATTCAACACTAGATACCAGAATTTCATGATATTTAACCAAAAAAAGTCATCAGAAGAAAAGCTAGTGTTAAAAAAAAAAAAAGTCCTTCAGGGAGAAGCTCAGAGACTTTAAAAAAAATGGCAAAGTTTCACAAAGGCAGCTTGAACAATTAATTAGATTTTGAAATCTTTGAGAATAAGGACTGTTTTTACTTTTCTTTGTATCTTTATCACTTAGCACAGTGTCTAACATTTAATACATATGTATTGACTTGTTGACTTAATAGTTTTCCTTTTCCTGTTCATTTCTGAGTCTAAATCATTGACCTCCATAGATAATCATACAATCAACCAGTTGCCTAAACAACAGATATTCTTCATCCATTTGATTTTTATTGTGTGGATGGTTGGGCACATTTTTTCAATCATTATGGATCTTACAGAAGAGGCTTTTCAGTGCAGCAGGATTTGATGCAATAAGAAAAAAATGCAACAAATGAGAGCAACCTTTCCACTCCCAGTGGTAGTATTGTGTGACTAGTAGAGAGCACTGTTTTCATACTTGTGTCTGAATGTTAGCTCTGATGTTTGAGCATAGATATGTGACCTGGACAAATCACATAACCACTTTGGATCTCAATTTCCTGATTTGTAAAGTGATGATGTTAGATTTGTCTTTGGAAATCCCTTCCCATTCTAAATCTATGGTCTCCAGGGAATTTCCCTTTTATTTTGACTTTATGATGGGTATTTCCATTGACAGTGACAAAAACAAACACCTTCAGTGAGAACATTCACATTATTGTTTGCTTGCTGGATGTTCAATTTCATTAGGCTTTTGAACAAAGTTCTCTCTATTGTTCAAAGTTCTCTATTGTTATATATCACAAGGAAGTATTTATGATTTCGACAGATACCTGGGAGACCCCTTGCCAGAGGAGAGTCTGAGAAAGGGTTTTGTCCAATGGAGATAAATCCTTTCTTGATAGTCAACAAACAAACACAATGGGATCCTATTGCATAAACCTTTCACTCAATTGCCAAAGGTGTGGGCTGCTGTACAATATCATTTACATAAGCCTGCCCTCTTTCCCATTTCCTTCTTCATCAAAGAAACCTTTGAAGTATATGTAGATTGTTCTCATAAACATTTCCGAGAAGTGGAAATATAGGTAGGCAGATAGATCACTAGTTATTGACAGCTCTTGGTTGACTTTTGGGCTATGATAATGATTGAAAGGCTTTATTTTTCCTTTATTTTTTTTAATAAGCCTTTGGTATCATTTCCTCTTTCAGATATCCTGTGGGTGGATGCCTCACCATACTAAAAGCTGTTTTGCCTCCACTGAGAATCCTTAATCTGGCCTAACTTATCTTTCCTATCTTCCTTCCTTGACTGACATCAATGGCATTCTTTGTTCCCCATGTGGTACTTTGGGAATTACAATGATAAAATACAAATGTGGTGGCAAATGTAACAACCAAAATGTTCAGTGAATTCTCCAGTTCTTTTAAATAGTTTTTCATTTTATTAGCCCCAATGGCATCTACCTGCTTTTAAAAATGGTAATACATGTATATTCTAGACGTATTGTTTATTCCATCTGCAGAAGATATATTTGCTTATTTATTATATGCAGTCACTTAAGATTTGCAACAATTCCATAAACCTCCAGGGTCTGTGGACCATAGGTTTTACTGTTCATTATTTGGTAGAAATAGCACAAAGCTTAGAATGAAACAGTATGGTTTTGCATCTAGGTCTTTCCACTTTTATCTTTGTCTCTTCTTTCTGGGTCTTAGTTTCCTATCTGTTAAAGAGCAACTTAGATTATAAAGTGTTTTAGGGCACTTTACCAACATTCTGGAAGTGTATAAGATGATTATAGTCTATAAGAGGCTGTGTGGTGCTAGTACAGTGGTGTGGGATCTAATCTTGGAACCAGGAAGACCTGGGTTCAAATTCTGCTGCTGATACATACTGATTCTGTAAACCTTGGGCAAATCTCTTAATCTCTCAGTGCTCTGGCAACCCACTAAGAGATAAGCTGCAAAAAGGTGTGGACATGGGGCAATTAGGTATAGATAGAGAGTCAGACTTAGAGAGGGTAGGTTCTGACTTCATATCTGGCCTGAGACACTCTGTCCAGCTGTGTGACCTGGGCAAATCACTTATTGCCTAGCCCTTGCTGTTCTTCTACCTTGGAACAAATAGTATTGATACTAAGATGGAAAGTAGGAGTTTATGGGGAAAAAAGAAAAGAAAAAGAAAAGGTACAGGTCTGGTTTCTATCATTATGAATCATTTAAAGACAATTAACAATAACCCTTAGAGTACTAGATAGAAGAATACAGCTCAGGAAAGGGACTACAGAGATGTTCGTTGAGTTGAAAGCACACACATGCACAGAGATTTTCTTGACATAGGAGGTTTAGAGAGAACACTGAGCCCCAAAGAGGTTTAGTGAATTTGTATAAGGTCCCACAGAACCACACGCTGAATTCAAGGTTATCGATGCTACAATATGCTGCTACAGAGTGGGTTGAATCCTTGGGTGGCCTGAGAAGTTGTCTTAGTGTGAGAAGTTAAAGGGTGGGAGAAGGGGAGGAGAGTATGCATCCTTAAACAGGTTGTGAGAACTGCTCCCAGGAGTTCAGGCACAGAGAAATAAGACTTAAAATTGCCTAATCTTGGTTACTTTCCACCAAAAGGCTCATCTTTGTGGCAATCAGGTGTCTGAAGCTTCATTGCCAAGTTGATGAACCCTGAGGACATCTGCATAGTCTGGTATTCCTTAAAGGAAGTCAGAGAACCACACAGGTCATATTCTACATACACCTTCCTTTCTGCCTCCAGATAATGTGCCTCTAATGATGAGATATGATATGATGAGATCCTAGATTTATAGTTAGAAAGAACCTTAGAGACCATTGAGTCCGACCCCTTCATTTTACATTTGAAGAAATCAAGGCTTAGCAATGTTAAGTGACTTGTCCAGGTGGACACACAGCTTTTACATGCCCAAGGTAGGATTTAAATTCAAGTTTTCCTGAATTTACTGTCTAGTATATTATGTCTACTATGTCAACTTGCAGCTCCAGTCTTTTGCTAATACCTAGGAATAGTCGGTGTCCTCCAGGAAGACGACACAATTGGGGTAAGAGGACTGGGTCCTCTGTCATTTCCTATCCAGAATATCCTAAAGTTAGAGATCCAGAAGGTCATTCAGAGGTCATTTAGTCCAACTCAATCCCCTCCATTTAATGGATGAGAAAACTGAGGTTCAAAGACAGGCAAATTGTCCCAAGATCATCTAGGTAAGCAAGTGGCAAAGTTGAGATTGAATCAATGTTCTTTGCCTCCTGCTCTAGTAATCTCTCCACTTATACCTCATTTCACTACATTAGTTGTAAAGTTGAAGAGACATTTTTTCTCTAATAATAAAAGTTCTCCTTTCCCACTTCCCAGAGGGAGCTGTCCCTCTTCTTCTAAGTCTCTTAGATTATGGACTTCCTGAGGGTAGGGCAGAGTGCTCAAATCTGTTTTTCTGTCTCCTCTTTTCTCCCCAACCCTTGGAGAATAGAGCATGGGACTTTGTAGGGCTGCCTCTGGGCAGCAGTATTGGAGAGGCCAAGGGAGTTTGTTTAGGCTTCTAGTTTCTGCCTAGGACTCAGAGCCATATTTTGAACACAGCTGAAGTTTCTGAGCGAGAGAATGTTTTTTTCCATAACCCTTTGATGGAACTTTGGTCTCCTCGCTTGCTCCTTCTTCATCCAAGAATTGCCTATACCATTGGATCACAAGTCTAGTCTCTGGGACTGTAAGTCACTTAGACAATAAATGGTATCCATTAGAATCCTGGATAGGAGAATGGCCCAGGAAAGGGGCTACATAGATATTGGTTGGGTGAAAAGCACACACATATATAAAGATGGTATTTGCAGGTAATTGTTGGCATAGGAATTTTAAAAAGAACACAGCCTCATAGCAAAGACTGAGATGATTGCAAAAGTCATATGGGGGAGGTTTTGTGGGTAATCTGGCTTTAGTCAATTCAACCCTTTCACTCCCTCCCCTTCCCTTCCCTTCCATAGAACCTAAAGTAAATTATTGTCTTGGTGGAGATGGGAAGGAGGTCGAAATAGATTGATGAGAAAACTGGCTCTGGTCTTATCTAGAGGAGTACCTTTCAAATTCCATCTGGATCTGGATTCCCCTCATCCTGCTGGTCTTCTGACCCCAAGAAGATTCACTTCATCCAAGGAGACTTCTGTAAGCACACTGAACCAGACATCCTCTGGATTTGCCAGAGATGTATTAAGTATCTACAATACTCAGAGCCCTATTTTCACTGCAGGCAATACAAAATAAAGGATCCACAGACCCTACCCACAATGAACTTATAAGTTGATCATGAGGAAGCTATCAGTGGGAATAACAATAACATAAGGGAGAACTAAGATAAAGAAGGGCAAAAGAGAGAAAGGTCAGGCAAGCATGGTTTTTAAAAAGTTGATGAAACTGGGATCATTTTCAACTGGGAAGGTCAAGGAAGGCTTTATGGAAGATTTAGCACTCCAATTGGAGCTTCAATTGTGAGACTCAACAGAGGTAAAAGGAAAGTCCATTCTAGGCATGGGGTGGGAGATGGGTTACCATGTGGGACAATGTGGCAAAGACTTGGAAATACAAATGGCTTGCATGAGAATGAGGAACAGAATATAATTCATTTTGACTGAAAGGTCACACCATTAAGTGGCAGAGACAGGATTTTGGCCTAGGTCCTTTGATTTCAAATCCAGTTCTCTTTAACAGTCCAGATGAGGGGAGGTGACAGCTTGAATTAGGTTCAATGGAATTAAGGAGGAAGAATTGGGATATGAGAGATGCTGGAGAGTGAGATGCCATAGAATGGCACAAGTGATTGGCTAAAGGGGAGTGAGAGAGGGAAGTCAAAGATGATTTGAAGGTTATAAACCCAAATAACAGAGAAGATGCTTATCCTTCCCAGCTCTGAGAGTCAATGTCTCTATGATTCTTGTCTCTAGGAGATACTACAACTGTGCCATACATCAAATCATCTAGACAACATGTGGAAGGCTGGCTACCTCCTTGGAGCTTTCTATATAAGTATGTGCAACAGGCCCACTACAGACACTAACAAATCACAGATACACATCCTGTCCCTTTAAATAGGTGATAGAAATGGCTCCTCCTCCCTTTGCCCTCTGGTCAACTCTCCTCTTACCCTTCAAAGGATTTAAAAAAAATGTTCATAGGCTAGTTTGTCATTCTATTTCTTCTTGCGTATCCCCTACTAACACTCCCAAGAACAAAGACCAAGTCTTTACTTCACCCTCTTGTTTCCTTGAGTCAATGAGCTTCCTAAAGATTGGATATAGATCTGATCCTTTTCTGCTTCCTATAGACTGGGAGTTTCCCAAGGGTAATACCCACATCCACTTCTCTCTCTCCTTTTATTCTCCACCCTCCAAGAATAGTCTATCTCTTACAGACTTTGGGTTACCTAAGAGCAGTTTCTATGCCTACTCCTCCCTTTTTCTCACCCATAAAATGGCACCAATGTAAAACTATGCATGTAGAAGGGCTTAGCTAATTGCAATTAATAATTAGAAACATGGTAGGACGATGGTATTAGCAGTCACTTTACCTTCTTGGGCCTCAGTTTTAGTATCTTTAAAATGAAAAGGTTATAGTAGACCAGAGATCCCCAATCTTTTAACATAGAGATAGTGACTTCTTTTTAGAGATAACTTTTCAATATTACAACTTTTAAAATTCCATTATTATTATTATTATTATTATTATTATTATTATTATTATTAGTAGTAGTAGTAGTAGTAGTAGTAGTAGTAGTAGTAGTAGTAGTAGTAACAATTGTGGTAGTAAATTAGTATTAGTTTCATTGTCTTGGAAATGTAGACAAAGCACCAGACTTGGAATTCAGCCTCACTTAGTAAACTGGTAATTCTTTAAGTTTAAGACATGAAATGTCTTAAAGCTTCAAAGTCTCAAAGTTTCTTTTTCTGTAGAATGGGGAATGGGGATGACAATAATAGCAGATATCTGCATCACAGGGTTATTGCGAGGATCAAATGAAATAATATATGCAGACCATTTGTAAGGCTTGAAGTGCTATAAAAATACAAGTGATTATTTTGATATTATTATGATCATAATATATTTGTGAGTAAATATACACATCTGTTAAATTTATACCAGTAATTTTACATCAACTTCATCTAACCTGGTGAATAGACTTTTATTATTTAATTTACTCAAGCAAATAAAGTATAATAGAAAGATGAACTTTCATTTATTTACTGTCTCCAAAAGGCCTCTGCTTTAACCTCATAGAGTTGGGGAAATTGAAAGTCAGTCTGAAGGAGCTCCTAGAGCGCTCTCTCCTGTTGGCCCATTAGCAGAATGAGATTATATCAGATTAATTCATTATCACCTTGGAAGGCAAGAAAAGACTGGCTCCTCAGTGCTGGATTTGTACATGGGGATGGGTAGAAAGTGTCTGAGACTTCTGGACCTGAAAACTATTCCCCTTAAGCTTCTGATTCATTGTTCTTAGAAAGGAGTTGTCTTTTTAATGAGGCACATTTTAATTTATTTGCTTTCTTCCAGATTGCATGTCAACACAATTCTCAATATCGTTTTCTGACATTTTGTGATCCATATTCTCTCCCAACTCTCTCCCTTCCCCAAGAAGGCAGGTAATATTATATAGGTTGGACATGTGTTACTAATTACCATACATATTTCCCTGTTCATCATGTTGTAAAAGAAGATACTTATCATCTACTCTAGAGAAAAATTCATGGAGGAAATAAAGTGAAGAATGGCATGTTTCAATCTGCGTCCTGGATCCTTGCATTGCTGATGACTGTTGTCATTCACAACTGGTCATCATCTTTTATTGCTGTTGTTACTGTGTTCAATGTTCTCTTGGTTCTGCTCATTTCTCTTTGCATCATTTCATATATGTCTTTTCAGTTTGTTTGTTTTTTTGTGATCTTCTTGTTCATCATTTCTTATGGTGCACTAGTATTTCATAATAAGTCTATATAACACAACTTGTTCAGCCATTCCCCAATTGAAGGCTATTCCTTCAGTTTCCAGTTCTTTGACACCACAATAAGAGCTACTATAAATATTTTGGTTTAATTAGGTCGTTTCTCCCTATCTTTGATCTCTTATAGACTTAATAGAAGTATTGCTGGACCAAAAGGTATGTACAATTTTATGACCCTTTGGGCATGATTCCAAATTATTTTCTAAAATGGTTGTATCAGTTCATAGCTCTACCATCAATTTTTCCACATCCCCTCCAACATTTATCATTTTACTTTACTGTCATAGTAGGCAGTCTTGTGGGTATGAGGTAGTACCTCAGAGTTGTTTTAATTTGTATTTCTCTAATCAATAGCGATTTAGAACATTTTCCATATGACAAAAGATAATTTTAAATTCTTCACTTAAGAACTTTCTGTTCATAATCCTTAGATTCATTTGTCAACTGAGGAATGGTATAGGCTTTTTTTAACTAAAAAAAAACTCAAATGTACACTTAAAATGCAGAGGGGTGGCTAGGTCTAGTAGTTGCAAACTTCTAACTAGACTTTCTGCTTTTTGTGTTCTTAGACTCTGTCCAAGCTTGGCATTCCATGTTCTATCAATAAAAAATCAATCAACAAATAGCTATTTACTAAACTTCTAATATGTGCCTAGGACCACACTAGGAACTAAGGATACAAACATTAAAATGAAAGCATGTTTGCCTTCAAGGAAATTATATATTCTTTTGGGAGAGATGACATATCATATAAATTCAGTGATAGACTTAGCTTTTCATAGGTATTGGTAGCTCCCTCTACCCGTACTGGTTGTTGTCCTTTCTGAAATTTAGAGTTTTAGAAAGTTGCCTAAGGCACTGATAGATTGTGAGTTTCTCAGGTTCATGTAGCCAATAAGTGGACCCATGACTTCTCTGTCTTTATCCTTTATACCAGTGATGGCAAACCTATGACACATGTGTCAGCACTGATGCGTGTAGCCATTTTCATTGACATGCTTCCGCATACAGAGAAGTATGGGGCCGCATGCCAAGGATGAAACATTTGCTATAGTGCAGTGTAGACACTCTGTACACTATCGATGACACCTCTACCTATATTAATTTACCTATTTTGGTTTATTAAATACAGTTATATATTACAATTATACATTTTTATTTAAACTATAAATATTGTGAAATTATGGTTTTTTTTCTCGAAATGACACACCACCCAAATTATGCTCAGTT
This sequence comes from Gracilinanus agilis, assembly GCF_016433145.1. NCBI lineage: Eukaryota > Metazoa > Chordata > Mammalia > Didelphimorphia > Didelphidae > Gracilinanus > Gracilinanus agilis. The sequence goes on along the minus strand of NC_058131.1, from coordinate 423,723,964 downwards.
TTTTGGCAAATTTTGACACACCAAGCTTGAAAGATTGCCTATCACTGCTTTATACCATTCACCATCTCTGCCTCTTAGTCTCTCCATCTGTCTCTCTATAACACTATCTCTTTCTATGTCTTTCCATCTCACTGTCTCTGTTTCTCTTTGTCTCTATCTCTGATTTTCTCTCTGTCTCTCTCTCCATACTACATATGTGTGTATGTGTATGTATGCAGCGTCCACTACTACTCTAATTGGTAGCTTGGGTCCTAAGAAACAGCTGTTCTCCCAACTCTGCATTTTCTAATAATGTCTTTCAAAGTCTCCATCCAATGTTCCCCCTATATATATAGATTAACCAGTTAATATCAATTAGCAAGGGATGTTTACCTAGAAGGTAGAGAAAGGATAGATTATTTTTTTTTAAATCTCAAGTGGGTGGGCCAGCTGGGTGGCTTAGTGGATTGAGAGCCAGACCTAGAGACTGGAGGTCCTAGGTTCAAATCTGGCCTCAGACACATCCCAGCTGTGTGACCCTGGGCAAGTCACTTAACCCCCATTGCCTACCCTTACCACTCTTCTGACTTGGAACCAATATATAGTATTGATTCTAAGATGGAAGGTAAGGGTTAAAAAAATCTCAAATGGGGGCACTTTCAGTCCTTTGGGAGAGAAAGTTGAAACTTAAAGTAGAAAAATAATAAGGCATTTGTGTAGGGAAGATGTGGGGTACTTCTTGGCCCTAGGAATTCTTTTCTCTCTTATTGGAGTCCCCAAGAAGTTCACTTCTGTATGTGGTACAGCCTGTAGGCTCTATTACTCATCTGAGTTAGCTCCTTGAAGGAAGGGGTGTTTTGACTGCCAGCTTGATATACTGTTTAACAGGGTCCTCCGGGCTGGCTCCTCATTCACCACACTCAGCTGCTATCTCTACTGGCTCCAGAGATCTCTACCACTGATGGTGTTGAGGAAGCATTGTATTTTTTCTGACCTTTGGAAACTCACAAGGTCATAACCTGGTCAACTTCATCTCCAGATACTCATTCACCTAGGATGGGGAATGAATAAACAAAAAGAGATCAAAGAAAACAGAGCTACCATTCCTTCAGGACCACATCAAAGCAGGGTAGGAGACAGGGCCAGCTGCCCCTCCCCTTTCTGTACATCCTAAGCAATCCTTCTCACTCAGAAGTTGTCAGAGAAAAGAGAAGTGCAAAAAGGGCTGAGGGAAAGGCATATTGATCTTCGGAATGCAAATTCTTTTGTAGCTGCCATTAGTCCTTCCAGCTCTGAGTCAATTAGAAAACTCCTTTTTTATCAACCCTGTCAAAGAAGTAGGTTCATCTCCTTTTGTGACAGACTGAAATAAGGCAGAGGCACCTATTTTAAGAATTGAGTCCTCATCCACTATCTCCCTATTACATATACATGTATATTTTATATATAACACTATATGAAATAAAGGCAAAATTTTGGGGGTGGAAGTTGACCCTTCAACATTGATGGCAAACCTTTCAGTGGGATGGGTGACATCCTCAGGCATGTGTGGAGAGGGGGAGAGGAGAAGCCTGGCCCCACATCTCTCTAGCTTTCTAGTAATGAACTCTGAGAAACTCTGTGCTGGGGCAATAACACATGTGCCCATAGAGAGGGCTCAGGGTGACCACTTCGGAATGTGTGCCATAGATTTGCCACCATGGCAGTAGGAGCTAGATGGAGGGGTTGTGTAAAATTGTCAGTAAAGACCTCATATAGAAGGCAGAACTCTGAGGGAAAATGGAAATTTCAAAGAAGCAGAGATAGTAAGGCCAGATTGCATTGAAAGCCTGAGGCCCAGTCTGTGCAAAAGAGTATGAAGGAGAATCAAGTACCATAAGACTAGAAAGATAGGATGGAGCCAGCCTGCAGAAGGATTGAAATGCTCCTTCCAATGTTGACTTACCATGTTTTTTTATTCTAAGGCTCCCTTACTGTGGTTGAAAAAAGAAAATATTCATACTGGACTCAACCCAAGCCCTAGTTATTAGAGATCAATCAATCAACCAACTTTTATTAAGCATCTACTGTATTCTAGGCACTTTGTTGGGGGCTGGGGATACAATACAATGAATGAAACAATCCCTACTCTCAAAAGAGCTCACATGTGCCTCTATCCTCTGTTCTGGTTCAGTTTACAACTGGCCCAATCCTCCCTGGTCACTGGCTGAGGCATGTTTTCAAGTCACAAACCCAAGGAAGGGCTTCTGTTTTCCACTTGTTTCTAGGTGGATCCATTAGATGTTAATTAGACTAGTCTTTGAAGAGAGAAAGAAAAGGGTGTTTCACTGGGAAGTCCATCCCAGTTTTTTTTCACAGACTCAGAATAGGCTCCAAATAGTTTTTGGCTTATGCTGAATAAAGACACACCTGGAAACTTTTACTAATCCCAGCCCATGTCTTCCCAAAGCCCTTTGATCCCTCTGGTCTGTAGGGCTTCCAAGAGTAAGGACAGGTACTCTACTTCCATTGGGTCTTCAGGAAACCCAGGTCCTAAAACTCCCTCTGAGAACATCATCTATTATGTCCAATTGAGACTCTAGTAGCCTCTTTGCCTGGCAAAGAGGGATATGTTCCCACTAGACTTTGGCCAGGTGGACCTGGTCACTGAATTGAAGAGTGGGAGGACTAGAGATTGTTTCATACAACGAAGGTTTTCAAACATTTCTATATCAGGACTCCTTTGCACTCTTAAAAATTATTGAGGATCCTCTCTCCAAGAGTCTTGATTTTTACGGCTTATAATCTATTGTTGTCTGCCATATTAGAAATTAAGATGTCCCAGTTTTATTATGAAAATGATTTTGATCTCACAACTCCCCCGAAAAGGTCTTGAGGACCCCCATATTTCCATAGACCACACTTTGTGAACCACTGGGATGTAAGAATCATTTAAAAAACCTAGAGATATTCAGTCTAGAAAAAAAAATCTTTTGGAAAAAAAGGAAAAAAATAGATTTATTTTGGTCACAGAAAGCAGAACTAGGAGCATGGGTGACAACTGCTGAAAGATTTTCATTTGATATAAGGAAAACATTTCTCACAATTAGAAGTGTTAAGAGGAAGAAAAGCCCTCCCAACCATGGAGGTCTTAGAATAGATTCTGGATGGCTGCTTGTCAGGGATATATAGTAGATACAATTCCTGCTCAGCTCTAGGTTCACTTGATGACCCCTGAGGGCCCTTCAGTCTCTAAGAACCAAAGATTCTTTGACTCAGTTCTTTGACAGTAAGAGGATAGAAGGATTAAGGAAGATTAAGTCTTTATTAAATGTGCTAAACTCTGGGGAAGAGGAGAAGGGAGAGATAGCAATATAAGCAAAACAGAAGTCTCTTTGCTCTTAAGGAACTTACCTAATGAAGGAAGACTAAACACAAAAGGGAGCTAAAAGTACAAAGGGGAAGAGGATGAGGATACCTATAGGGGCATGGTGCTGAAGTCCAAAAAGTCAGAATCTCAACTGGGAGGGGGAAGGAAGGTTGGCCAACCTAGAACCCTCTGCAAAATGGAGGTCGTGAGAAGAATTCAACAATGGGAAAAGGAGACTGACAGAGTAGATGAATCTCCCAGAATGAGGAGATCTCAAGAGCTGAGAGAGGTTCCAGGGTGAGTTTGCAGCAAAGGCATGGGAAGTCAGAGAATAGCTAGGAGGAGAATTCTAGAGATATTTTAAAATGTGGTTAGAAATAAGGGGAAGTTCATCTATAGAGATTCCTTTAAAGCTTATGGCTGATATAATTCCTTATTCTCGGCTTTGATTCTGACGATGAACCTAATCCAAATAGAGTTTCACAGTTTATATTTTTGTATTAATTTGTATTTTAGCAATACTCCTTAAGGTTAAGTCCATCGACTTTTCAAACCAGTATTGTATTTCATTCTGGAGGGAGGGTCTATGGAGGGAAGGTTTAAGAGAGGCCTCATGGATTGATCATGTTCCTATGCGTCCCTAGCTTCCCATAAAAATTCATTAGTGTACCTATTTAGCGCCATACCTATCAAGCTACCAAAAAACTTCTTTACTGAATTAGAAAAAACTATAACAAATTTCATTTGGAATAACAAAAGATCAAGAATATCAAGGGAAATAATGAAAAAAAATGTGAAGGAAGGGGGCCTAGCAGTACCAGATATTAAACTATACTATAAAGCAGCAGTCATCAAAACAATATGGTACTGGCTAAGAGATAGAGAGGAGGATCAATGGAATAGACTTGGGATACATGACATCAGCAAGACAGTGTATGATAAACCCAAAGAGCCCAACTTTTGGGACATGAATCCACTATTTGACAAAAACTGCTGGGAAATTTGGAAAACAATATGGGAGAGATTAGGTCT
>NC_058131.1:423657208-423719506 GCF_016433145.1 Gracilinanus agilis | reverse complement strand
AAAAACTCTGACAGGGGTCTAATTACTCAAATATACAAGGAGTTAAAGCAATTGTATAAAAAATCAAGCCATTCCCCAATTGATAAATGGGCAAGAGACATGAATAGGCAATTTTCAGGTAAAGAAATCAAAAGTATCAATAAGCACATGAGAAAGTGTTCCAAATCTCTAATAATTAGAGAAATGCAAATCAAAACAACTCTGAGGTATCACCTCACACCTAGCAGATTGGCTAAAATGAAAGAAGGGGAGAGTAATGAATGCTGGAGGGGATGTGGCAAAATTGGAACATTAATGCATTGCTGGTGGAGTTGTGAACTGATCCAGCCATTCTGGCTGGCAATTTGGAACCATGCTCAAAGGGCTATAAAAGAATGCCTGCCCTTTGATCCAGCCATACCATTGCTGGGTGGGTACCCCAAAGAGATCATAGATAAACAGACTTGTACGAAAATATTTATAGCTGCGCTTTTTGTGGTGGCAACAAATTGGAAAAGGAGGGTATGTCCTTCAATTGGGGAATGGCTGAACAAACTGTGGTATATGCGGGTGATGGAATACTATTGTGCTAAAAGGAATAATAAACTGGAGAAGTTCCAGGCGAACTGGAGAGACCTCCGGGAACTGATGCAGAGCGAAAGGAGCAGAGCCAGAAGAACATTGTACACAGAGACTGATATACTGTGGTAAAATTGAATGTAATGGACCTCTGTACCGGCAGCAATACAATGACCCAGGACAATTCTGAGGGATTTATGGTAAAGATGCTACCCACATTCAGAGGAAGTACTGCAGGAGAGGAAACATATAAGAAAAACAACTGCTTGAACGCAAGGGTCGGGGTGGACGTGATTGAGGGTGTGGACTCGAAACTACCACACCAATGCAACTACCAACAATTTGGAAATTGGTCTTGATCAAGGACACATGACAAAACTAGTGGGAATGCGCATCGGCCATGGGTGGGGGGACTGCGGGGGGGGGGGGTGAAGGGGATAGGAGGAGCATGAATCAGGTAACCATGTTAAAAATGTATATTAATAAATGTTAAAAAAACAACAACAACAACAACAACAAAAAATTCATTAGTGGAGGTAGCTAGATAGCTCAGGGATTAAGAGCCAGGCCCCGAATTCAAATTTGACCTTAGAACTTCTCAGCTGTGTGTCCTTGGGCAAGTTATTTAACCCCATTGCCTAACCCTTACTGCTTTTCTTCCTTGGAACCAATTACACAGTATTGATTTTAAGATGGGAGATAAGAGTCTAGAAAAACAAAACTCCTTAGAGGGTTTTTCTGACTATACTACTTCTCTGGGGATGAGAAGACAATTGATTAAAAGATGTGAAATATCTCTTAGATTCCAGAATATCAAATCCAGAGCTGCAAAGGCTCTTTAAGAAAGACCAACCAGTTGAATACTCTCATTTTTTAAAAGGGGAAGCAGGCTTAGAAAGAAATGATTTGTCTAAAACCTCTGAATTGCTGTCCCAGTTAAAATTAGAATGTATCCAGATTTCCAATCCAAGACTCTTTCCATGGCATAATTTAATTAATTGGGGGGAAAATCAATTTTGGAAAAAATATATATAACATAAATATTGAATAAAAATTGAAACATAAATAAAAACACTTAAACTGCAATACCAGCACTGCTATTTACTACCTCTTGTATAATTTTTGTAAAGTTCAAAATTAAAAAAAATTTTTTTCTTTCTGAGAATAATTTTAGGAGAGGAGTCTCACTAACTCCCCCAACTGAGAAAGTGAACTGTTTGCAGAAGGAGCCATAAAGAAGTCTACAGAAACCATATGCTGCATCAAGAGATCCAGAGTGAACTTTGGGATGTAGTGAATTCAACTGATGGGGGTTAAACACATTTATTTTGACTGTAAATTTTTATGCCAAAAGGGATTGCTCCCTATTGGCTTTTTTTCAATGTACCTACCAATCATTGGTTTTGTTCTCTTTTTCTTTTATTTCTCTATCTCCTATTATTGTAATTTCCCCTTCGATAGTGCAATATTGTATGCACCTATGGTTATTTAAAATGATTCATTGGGGAGACTAGGCATGTAAATCTGGGAGATTTCAACAGGCTCATCTCCCAGTAGAATCACAGGGGGGACTGTGTAGATAGAAAACTACTCCCTAAGTTTGTCCTACACCACATCCCATTTTATGTATGTACTTTGCATGACAGAGTGAGACAAGAGTAAAAAGGTGTGGTGCGTGAGGAGAGGGCTCTCTCTGGGTTGTCAGTATGCTAGAAGATGGTCTGGAGCGATAGCGCTAGTGTCTGCTGTGAACTTGAGGGGTTTTTGTGGACTTTGATGGCTTTAGATTCGGGCTTCCTGATTTGGCTCAGTGTGTTATTTTAGATAGGTGATATTTCCTGTCCCTTTCCTACATTTCCCTTTTTTCTATATCTCCATTTTTATTAAAAACTTAATTGTTAAGAGCTACTAACAGACTCCTGACCCAAGATTTAATTTTATAAATAGTGACCACGCTCTTTTTTTCAAATTAATATTATATTTAATAATTTTACTTTCATTATTATACTGCATGACCTTGGACAAATCAGGTGGACCTAAAAAAAGGGATTAGATAACTCTTAAAATGCTTCTAGATCTAAATCTCCTAAGTATAGCCAATAACCACCACTTACTTCCACATTAAATTCCTGTTTCTAATAGTTAGCCAGACAAATGTCCTTGAGTTTTCTTTCTCTGATTCTTTGGAAGAAATCCTGTCATTTAATGAGTGAAAGAGCTAGATAGCAGATAATGTCTAAGATGAGCTGGATAGTTTAAAATTTTGTCTTTATATCTTGACTTTTTTCTTGTCTTTATATCTTGACTTTGTACTTCGCTGATTCTGAAAGACAGAGTGAGGCTGATGACTTTGTGCAAATCTGCCTCACTTCTTCAGTCCTATTTGTGCAAAAGTCAAGATCTCAGCCCATGATGTCCTTGGTTCTCTTCAAAAACAAAGGATGAACAACAGCATAGCTCTAGAGCCTACCATAGTGCCTTTCACTGACTAGGTGATTAATAAATGCTTTCCAAATGAATGAACGAATAAAAATGAAATGAAATGAATGTTATCCCCACTGTATCCAAAGTAGGAAGGACCTTCATGTGTCTGAAATTTACTTTTCTTTGGTTAATAAGTGAGCCTGTGTTTTCCCTTCATTGCCTTTAAGTTTGAGAAACTCTGGCCTGACTTACTGAGTCTGTGTAAACTCCCAGTGGAGAAGAGAGGCAGTTAATTGTCCTCAGAGTTATTTAATTAACACATCTTTTCTGAGCTCCCCAGAGGGCTCAGCCCTGTGCTTCCTTGTTATCTGAGGGACAAAGTAAGAATAAGTCATCCCTTCAAAGCCTGGGAGAACCAGAGAAGGATTTAGACCCAGTCCTTGCATTCAGGGAGCTCCCACTCTGACTAGTAATGGAGAACTGGAACCTGGAAAAGAAAGGAGAGGGTCATAGGCTTAGAGCTAGAAGGGATCTTTGAAGTCATCTTTTCCAACTCCTCATTTTACAGATCAGGAAGTAGACTCAGTCATCATACAGCTTAGCAAATGTTTAAAGCAACATTTGAATTCGAGCCCACCTAGTTTAAGTGCAAAGCCCTATCATTGTCTCTCAGAGACTTCTAGTTATAAGAAAGACCAATGGCCATAGAATGATTATGGAAAGTTTTGTGAAGGAGGTGAGACCTGAGCTAATGGGGAAGAAATTTTGTTGTTCAGTTGCTTCAATCATGTCTGACTTTATGACCTTCTTTGGGGTTTTCTTGACAAAGATACATTTCTTTCTCTAGCTCCTGAGAAAACTGAGGCAAACAAGGTTAAGTGACTTGCCCAGGGTTATACATCTAGTAAGAATCTGAGGACAGACATATTTGAACTCTTTGTGATCTAATTTTTTTTTTGGCAAAGATATTGGAGTACTTTGCTACTTCCTTCTTCAGCTCATTTTATAGATGAGGAAATTGAGGCAAGCAGGGTTAAGTCACTTGCCCAGGGTAACACAACTAGTCTGAGGCCAAATTGGAATTCTTCATGATCCCATTTGGGACTTGCTCAGGGTCACACAGCTAAAAAGTGCCTGAGATCAGATTTGAATTCAGGAAAATGCCCCAGGCCAGGTGCTCTATACTCTGGGCCACCTAGGAGAGAGGAGTGGATTTAGAGTCAGAAGATCTGGGCTCAAATCCTGAATTTCTGAATCATTTGAATGATTGATTTTGGGAAGCTATTTAATTTCTCTGAGCCTCAATTTCCCCATTTATAAAACATCAGGGTAAGAGTAAGTGGGCTAAAAGTCTCTTCTGGTTCTAAATCCTATAAGAATTTCAAGGGATGGAGAGGTGGAAGGAGAATTATAATAAACATGGCCCAAAGCAGAGAATAGAGAGAAATCATGTTGTTGAAGGATGTGTCCCTAATGATTCATAAGAGTTGTCAAATTACCTTGAAAACTGCTCTACTTGGCCTCTTCAGTTTGCCTGTGTAGACACAGGCTTGCTGTAGGCTGGCTCAATAGAAGATATCTCTGGGCTCCCAGCAACATCCTGCCTGAATGAGGAAGGGAGGGGCACACAAGCAACAAAAAGCTTGGCTTCATGTAACAGGTATGTGCAGAAAGATGATGTCTCAGATAGAGGATCTGAGTGAAATTAAATTAATTCTTGCCTTCATCAGAACTTCTTGCCAAGATCTCCTTGATTTGTCCACACCTGATGCCTGAGATGTTTTTAGCTGCAGGACTGTGCCAAAGATGTCATTTATCACTGTTAAAGGGATCATACAAAGCCAAGAAGACATTGCCTGACTTGGGGCCAATGTGTAGAGAGCCAGGCTGGAGAGATTCACATGAGCAAGAATCAGTCTACTTTGATCCATCTCTACTGCCTTTCCAACAACCACTGGCTTGCTGAACAAGGAACTGTAGTTTGTGGTTGGCTTTTTCTTCATCTTTTAGGCAAGTTTAATGTTTGGAAATTTATGCCCAGGGGAAATAAGAGAATCATAGTGTCTAGAGTAAGAAGAGTGGCTGTATCACTCACTATCTTCTTCCCTCAGCAAAGCACATTGATCACATTGGAAAGTTGGAATAGGGCAACAACCACAGTGGTGAGGGGAATGGAAATCTGCCTGGCTTCCTTTCTTCAATGTACCCTGAACACACTAACCAAATAATCTTCCTGAAACACCTATAATACCTGCTCCTAAAATTCTGTAATTTCTTCACCTGGACTGGAGAGATAATTATAGTAAAAATTAGCATTTGCATAACACTTCAATGTTTGCAAAGCATGTTGAAATTTACAAAATTCTCATTCCTATCCTCATGACAATCCTGAGAAGTTGGTGTTGTTATTATCCCTGTGTTTTAGGTGAGGAAACTGAGGCAGGCAGCAATTAAGTGGTTTGCCCAAAATTTCCCTTCTAGGGCTAGTCTAGCTGCCTCTCTATGCATCCTTTCTTCTATTCTCATCCCCTTTTCTTTACCTCTGCCCACCCTTGTATTCTTTGTCTGGAACAGACCCACCCCCAGGCTTCTCAGTCTAAAAGCCTCATCGTCTTCTATAATTCTTTTTTGCCCCTCTCCCTCCTAGGCGTAAGTCATATCTTCCTCTTCAAATTTTCTTACATTTTGCCTGGATTTCTCCTTTCCCCATTACATGCTAGAGTGCTCATTTATATGAGATCAAATACCATTTTATTTGAAGATGAAGTTTCTGAAGGCAAAGGGCTTGTTTACCTCAGTCAGTACTTAATATGTTGTTTTTTTTTTAAATTGAAGTGATGTCCTTTAACTTGGAAAAGGGAAGCTCTGGGGGATGGCAAGTTTCCTGACTTAGATGAAAAGTTCAAATTAGATGACTTCCAAGGTCCCTTCAGTCTCTAAATTCTGAGTCCAAGATCTGAAATATTATCAGATGAAGAGGGGTGTCATCAACTAAATTCTCTGGAGATGATATATATTTAAGTTAATTTATCAACTCAAGAAAATCTAACTAGCCAGTGGATTCCCTCCACAGTCCGAACAGATACTGAAATAACAGAAGTAGCTAGGCAGGAGAACTGGGCCAGAGAAAGAGGCACAAACAAGCACAGGCAGCTGAGACTGGGTAAGAAAGAGAAAAATGTGGTCAGCAAAAAGGGACAAAAGAAGGAGTGACTTCCTCTGGGTCCATATCTATATACCCCTTGTGACATCATCATCCAATCCCACCCCAGGACATCTCTGATTGGGAAGCAGTGACTGAGAAGGTGGGCTCAGAAACCTCAACCTCTCTCTCAGGACTTCATCAGAGGAAGAGGATGGTCTCAGAAGGATGCCAACACACCCTTTTCTCCTTATCCTGTGACTGCTTTCCAACATGGCCTTTAAAGCTGACTGACATCATCATCTAAGAAAGTTCTAAGAATCAGTTCTCTACCCTGTCTGTAACAAAGTCAGCCCAGTGAGATGCTCTTAACCTTGCTATCCTTAATAAAGACAAAAGATCTAGACAGAAGAAGAGAGGACCCCACCCAGGTGCATAGCTTGGGGAGAGACTTTATAGCTTTAAAATCAAACTATTCTTGGGGACCAAAACATTTCATGATTCAATATCATGATTCAATGTTAATTTTCCACAGGTATAAACTTTATTCAGTTTTGTTTCCAAAGGGCAGAATTAGGAGCAAGGAATAGAAATAGCCAGGAGGAAAATTTTGGCTTGATGGCAGAAAAATTTCCTAACAATTTGAGCTAGTTATCCTAAAGTAGATTGGGCTGCTTCAGGGGGTAGTGAGCTTGACATCACTGGACATCTCTAAGCAGAAGCTGAATGAACAGGCATAGTGAATTTGGTAAATAATAGGGAGCTAGGGAAGATTTGGATGGGAAGGATTTGTTCTTTCATTTGTCAGAGATCCTGGAGAGTGTCCTTGATTTTTCTTCTCTTTCTCCATACTTCCCAGCACTGTTCCCATAGCCTATACAAGGCTTACATGCATAGTACATCTTTTCAGACTTATTTCCTGCACTAGCTCACTAAGTATTTTAAACATCTATTTACCTAAATAATAATGATAGCTAATATTTCTGTAGTGTTTTAAAATTTTCAAAGCACTTTTCAAATATCATCTCATTTTATCTTTGCAACAACTTTCACACTGACTCTCACCACAGTTTGACCACTGTGTGGAAGACAAATTAGAGAGAGGAGAGACTAGATTTAGGGAGACCAATTAAGATGAGAAGTAATAAAGTAATCAAATTAGGATGATGTGGTTGGTATGAATGGAAAGAAGGAACAGAGAGGTTGTGGGGGTAGAACTCACAAGACTTGTCTCCTGGATGTGGAGGAAGGAGATAGTGAATGAGAGTCAATGATAATGCCTAGAGTGTAAACCTGGACACCTGGAAAAAATGGTAGCCTCATTAGAAATAGGGAAGTTAAGGGAGAGGTGGGGCAATCTATAGGGAAAGATAATGAGTTCAATTTTTAACATGTTGAGTTTGGGATGCCTATGTGATATATTCAAGTAGAAATTTCCAGCAAGTAGTTGGAAAGGTGAGAGACTAGAGCTCAGGAGAGTGTTGAGGGATGGATATAGAAATGTATTTGAGAGATATTTGTATAGAAATGCAAATAAGTATAAAAAGAATTGGTAGGAGGTAGAAGGAAAATTATGTCAAAATAGTGTCAGCTGGGGAGAAGAGAAAATGAAGGAGAGAATGCTGCCAGAAGGTGAAGAAGAATGTGGACTGTCCAAAAAAATCACAAAAACAATGGCCTTTAGCAATAAAGAGATAGCTAATGGTCAATCAAAGTAATAAAATCACAGCCATAGAATTGGATGTGAATAGACATTGAGTCCAATTCCCTCATTTTACAGATGAGGAAACTGAAGCAAAGAGATTAAGTAACTTGGGCCATACAGCTAGTGAATGTCTAAGACAAGTTTTAAACTCATGTCTTCTTGATTCCAAATCCAGTGTTTTATCTGTTCCTGTCTCTTAGATGATGTAGAGAGCAGTTTATATTAAGTGGTGGGGCTGGAAATCAGACTACGAGGGGCTGAGAAATTAGAGGATGGAAATAAAGTGTGGACAAATATAGGCAACTTTTTCTAGGAGTTTGGTTTTAAAATCGAAGTGAGAGACATGATGATAGCTTGAAGGGTTGAATTCGGTCAAGGAAAGGTTTTGAAAGGATAGAAGAAAGTTGAAAATGTTTTTGGCAAAAAAAGAAAAGAGCCAGTATATAAAGCTAGAAATTTAGAGATAAGAGTGATCAAAGGGAAAATCTCACAGAAGTAACAGAAAGGGTTGAATTCAAGGCTATACTCATAAATGTTTTCATATTCAACAAAAGGACCATCTTTTCCTAAGACTGGAGTCTGTCAACATACATTTATTAAGTGTTACTGGCATGGCATGGTAGGGAGATGGCATGGGCATTGTACAGAGATGGCATGGACACTGTACCCCTTAACTCAGGCAAACCGTAAACAGGAAATTCCCTTGCTCCTTTCTGTCCTTGTGACTCCTAATTCAAGAAAATCTGATAGCTACTATAAGACCTTGAGATTACTATCATCCTTGGATTGTCCTTTAGGTTGAGATGGACAAAGAGATGCACCTCCAGGCTACACCTTGATACCATAGGACTGTATCTCAAGCATCCATCTGTTCCCTAAACCATGAGGGTCTCCAGGGTGACTCCGGTCAGGTGACCAAACACCCCACCAAATGCCTAAGTGATTACCACTCTAGAGTCACGTCCACAGCGTGACACAACATCACGTACTCACTGTTGTAAAGAGTATAAAAACCCCTGAACTGAAGCATTCTAGGAGCAACTCCCCAGGGTTGCTCCACTCATGCTGTCTTGCTGGTCAATAATTCTATCTTACTAATAAATCTTTCTTTTTACTTTTAAGCTAAGTTTTGGGGGTCTTGCATTCTTGCAAAAGGCATTCTTCCTGAACCCAGGGGTTCAACCATTACAGCCCACAACATTAGCTGTACCACACAACATGAGGTTGTAACCCTACAACATTATTATGTTTTTAGGTACTGTGCTAAGTCCCAAAGATACAAAATAAGGTTAACAAAAACAAAACAAAACAAAACAAAAAACCCAAGCACAGGAACAAAAGAGAAAGAATAGAGCATAACACTGGAATAATAAGAGTTATGGAATTTTGTCTTCATTGTTTCAACAATAACCTCTACCTTTGAATCCCATTCTCCTACATCCTATGGGACAATGGACAACGAACTCATCCCTTTATAAGTGCCAACCCAGAATTACCCTCTCCATCTACCTTCTCCACTCCTACTTACATGATGCTGATCATCAGTACAAACACCAAGGACAAGAAAAGGGGAAAATGAATTGTGGGAGGGATCATCTTAATTTTTTCAATGAAATATGAGTTGGTAAAAGGGAGGAGATTTGATGGTTTGGAAAGAGAAGAGAAGGTATGGGAGATATATTGGAGGAATTGTGTAGAGAAAGGCAAAAAAAAGATTGTGTGCTGTAGCAAAGACCTACCTGGGATTAAACAACATATATTTTTTATAATATAAGCCCCTTATCAGTATGGTAGTATGACTTTACTAGTATATAGCAGCATCTAAGTAGAGAAGTTGGGTGTTGCGGGTAATTCCAGGCTCTGGGGAATATGATTCAAGAGTTGAAAAAATAGCAAAAAAATGTTGAAGGAAAGAAAATGAGCCAAGAACAAGGGTGATGACCTAGTCAGGGAGTGGAATTATTGGTGGTAACAGCAAGGATGAGGGGACATAGAAGAATAGGTTAGAATCATATGGAACATTTCAGAGCTACAGATTGTCCAGGTGGAATCCTTGCATGTGTTAATGAGATCTAAGATATTACTATCCCTGTGTAGCTTAGGTGAAACAAAGATGCAGAGTAGGGTTTGAGGGTGGGGTTGATGGTTTGACAATGAACAGGTGAAGATGGAGAGGGGTTTATAGGTGGGGTGTATTCAAGATGAAGGAGCTCAGGACCAGTAATATTGGATTTCTCAGTAAAGGAGAAAATGAGGTTATCTGCTTCAAGAAAGGTGACAGATGGCAAAGGTGAGAATTTGAGGAAAGAAGAGAAGGCTTGGCATGGCCATTGTAAAGAACACAATAGAAGTCACTAGGGAATAATCAAAGGAATGCTAATGTCATAGCACCAGCTAAGACCCAGCAGAGATTCACTGTGCACAGTTAGGTGACTTCCTTCCCAGGCATTGAGGAAGACCTCAGGAAGATGACACTTGAATTTAATCTTAAAGGATAAAATTTGGAAAGGCACAGTGGAGTGGATGAGGAAAGCAATGCCTCTTTTGTCCAATACATTCTCTTGACTGTTGTGCTTTCTCAGCCTGAATATCCCTGGAGACAGAGAAACTGAAGCATCCTGGGTGGTGGATAATTTTTTCCCGGATGTGTGGGAGGACCCAGACTGTTTGCACATTGGGCTCTAGTCCCAATAGCAGACGAGTCAGCAGAATCTCAGAACATATGCTGGTCAGACTAGACACATCTTGGCTGTTGCCAAGATCTCTGAGGCAGGAGGGCTGGGCTCAAACTTTCTTCTAAATCAGACCAACCATCCAATTTGGAGGAATGGTGCTTCTAAGGCCAGGTTCCAAAGAGGTTGGGAAATAGTTTGGCATAGCGAAAAGATCAACTGACTTGGATGGAGTACAGTCAGGAGGAGGAACAGAACTGAGTTCAAATCCTAGCATTTGCTGCTTATTATCTCAATTGGAGGAAACCCTGGTCTGATGGATGTCACTGAAATGGGAAAGAATATGGTAATCCTGATGATCCTAGCATATTGGTTACCAGACAGAAGATTCAGGAATACCAATGGTCTTCAAAAAAGCCATACTACCATGTACCTTCTTAGTACTTCATTCAGTTTTTTCTTATTTTAAATGGATTTCTTTGTCTATATTGAAACTCTGGCAATAATTCCTCACCTCACCCCCACCCCAACCCTTTATATTTCAGACCTATGTCAATACCATAGAATAACTCATTTTGACTTTTTAATATATAGTGACTCTCTTCCCAATTCAAATACCATTTTCTCTGTTATAGAAAGAGAGGACTTCTGTCCAGGGTCATTACTTGGGTAGGACACAAGAATTTATGGCTTTGGGCTAGTCTCTTCCCCACCTTGGGGGCCTCAGACACTTACTAGCTGGGTGACCTTGGGCAAGTCACTCAGTTCCAATTGCCTAGTCTTTACCACTCTTCTGCCCTGGAACCAATACTTAGTATCAATCAATTCTTAGAGAAAAGATAAGGGACTTTAAAAAAAAGAAAAAGGAAGAAAGATTTCTCCAAATCATTAGTAAGGTGAGAAATTCAACTTAAAGCAATTTTGAGTTTTCCTCCTAGAGTAGTGATAAGCAACCTTTTGAGCTTGGTGTGTCAAAATTCGCCAAAAAACTGAGCATAACTGGGGTGGTGTGTCACTTCGAGGAAAAAAATATATTTTTGCGATATTTGTAGTTTAAATAAAAATGTATAATTGTAATATGTAACTATATTTAATAAACCAAAATAGGTAAATTAATATAGGTAGAATTGTCATCTCTAGTGCACAGAGTGTCTACACTACACTATAGCAAATGTTTCATCCTCAGCATGCGGCCCCATACTTCCCTGTGTGACAATCGTGTGTCATCGAAAATGGCTATGCGTATCAGACACACATGTCATAGGTTTGCCATCACCGTCCTAGAGGCAGTGCTGGACCTAGAGCTGTAAAGAACTGAGTTCAAATGCAGCTTCAAATATAACTTCCTAGCTGTGTGATCCTGGGAAACTCACCTCTGTTTGCCTCAGTATCTTCAACTGTAAAATTAGTAGAAAAATAGCACCTATTTCCCAGGGTTGTTGTGAGGATAAAAAAAAGAGATAATATTTGTAAATCACTTATGTACCTGGCACCTAGTAGGTGCTTAATAAGTACTTGTTTTCTCCCTTTATCATATCCCTCAAAATGGTGAAGATGATAAAAGATGGAAATATTGAATGTTGGAGTGACTCTCAGAAGATACATACAAATACACTATAGGTAGAGCCATCAATTAGCCCAATTGTCTTGGAAACTAAATTGGAAAAATAAGTCATTTAACCATTCATACCCTTTGACCCAGTAATTCCATTATGGGGACTTTTCCCCAAGTATGTCAAAGACTGAGAGAAGCATCCCATGCCAAAACATTCATGGCAGTACTTTTTGTGGTGACAAAAAAACTACAAGCAATAAATACTCTTATTGGAGTAAATACTAAATAAATTCTCTTAATGGAGAAGGAGCTGAAGAAACAGAGAGGTACATGAATGGAATGGAATGTGTGTCTCAAAGTCCTTGAAGAAAGGACAAATATGAAGATGAGTTGATTCAATTTAATAACTTTTACTAACTATTTATAAAGGGCAAGATCATGTGGTAAATGTTGGGGATAGGAAGATTAAAAAACAACACATTCGCTGCTCTCAAGAAGCTGACATTCCACTGGGAGAGACTATTCATACTTTCATAGAGAAGCAAAGCAAAATGACAGAGTTGAGTGGCAAACAAAATAACAAACTTGAGTTCAATTCTGGCCTCAGATACTTGTTGGGTGACCCTGGGAGAATCATTTAGCCGAATTTGACTCAGTTTTCTCATCTGTAAAATGAGCAGGAAAAAGAAATAGCAAATCATTCTAGTATCTTTGTCAAGAAAACCCCAAATGGGCTCATGAAGAGTCGGACAGGACTAATCAATTCTATCTATGTTATCTATCTATGTATCTATATATCCACCTATCTATGTATATATGCGCATATATGTGTGTGTATATGTAAATAAAATTTTATTTCCAGGTGGAGGGCCCTTGCAACAAGTCTTGAGTCAAGAAGAATTTCTTATCAAAAGAGGCATGAGCTAAGGCTTGACCGAACCTAGGGCTTCTCAGAGGCAAGGAGAGAGTTGCCTTCCAGATGGAAGAGAGGACAAACAGCGTTTGTTTGGAAAATACAATGTCTTATATGGAGAATAAAAAGGAGTTCATGAGTAACTCAGAGGAACAGGGGAAAAGATTTGTAGGAACTGATGCAGAATGAAGTAAGAACAATCAGAAAAACATTATGTACATTCAATATAAATGAAAACAACACTAAAGGCATATTTGTAAGTCAGTGGGACATTATGGATAACATGCTAGATTTGGAGGCAGGAACACCTGGTTTCTAAATCTCCCTCTTGCTAACTGTGGTTATGGCAAATCACTTTATTCTCTGGGCCTTTCAGTGGATAGAGTTCTGGTGTTGGAATCAGGAAGATCTGAATGCAAATCCTGATCATACTCTTACTATGGGATTCTGGGCAAGTTAATTAACTTCTATTTACCTCAGTTTTCTCACCTGTAAAAATGGGTTTAATAATAGAATCAATCCATCTTGCAGGTTTATTGGGAGGGTCAAATGGAATATTTGTAAAATGTTTTGCAAATCTTAAAGTACTATATCTGATAGCTATTGTTATCTATAAAATGAGCTCTAAACCTATGATATTATGAAATCATAATGACTTATCTCTGTTCTACAGAAACAATAATGAAATCCTTTTCCTAGAAAGATGGAGGTTTGTCTGACTTGGGGATCTTGTCTGTTGGTTTTGCTTAAATGTTTTTCTTTTTTTTTTTTTTTTTTTGACAGGGTTCAGTTGGGAGAAGAGAGATGGCAGTAAATGATGATGGTATAAAAACTAAAGGCATGAATTAAATAACAAATTAAATTAACTGAGTGTGCTAGACTGGATCTCTAAGGGATTTTCAGTGCATAGAACATTAAGTGAACATGGGAGCTGGAACATGCTAGGACAGGCCCAGGCCTAGACCTAGATCCAGAGGTCAAGCTAACTGAGGGTCTCCTGATTGGATCCTCATGGGGTGAGCAGAAAAGGGAAGGAAAAAGATGGTGCTTCCTTATTCTCCTTTCACTTTCCATTATCACTTTTTAATTACTCTCTGACTGGCCTATAGCACCTTCAGAAGTGAAGGCTACACAAAGGACCCCGATGTTAATCCCTCTAGATTTGTCTGGAGGTCTGGTGCCTCCCACTAATGTCATTTTCATTAAGTCTCAGTTATATAGAAACACTCCACCAGACAGGAGTTCTCCGATCTGAGTACTTCGAATATTTCTTATGACCTTATCATACAAGCTCTGCCTGTGTGAACTTCCTAGGAGCAGAGACTAAAATTTATATATTTCTGTCTTCTCCCCACAAATTACCATCCTCCTTGAACCTAACCCAAGACGTTACACTTGGGGGAATTTAGGTCATATTTGTTGGACTGAATAGTGAATCATTCATTAAGAAAAAATAAGAGTATAGTGGTTAGTATTAAGAAGGAACAGATTTCTTCCACATGGAGCATTCAAGAAATATTGAGATGGGGCTTGAACCATGAGCAGGAATCATTGGTGGAGCTTGGAGGGAGGATATCTGATGTGAAAGAAAGAACATTTGATTATACTTGAAACTGTGAATATCTACAAGGATGGGTTGCATTTTTTAAAAGACTATAATAAATTTTGAGGGAAATTTGGGGCACTAACACACTCTTGGTAGAGTTGCAATCTGATCAAACCATTCTGGAAAGCACTTTGGAATTAAGCTCAAAGGACTCTAAAACCATGTATGGCTTTTGATCAATTAATACCATTACTAGGTCTATATCCCAAAGAGATTTTTTTAAAAAGAGGAGGAAATGAGTTATTTGTACAAAAATATTTATTGCAGCTCTTTTTGGGGTAGCAAAGAATTGGAAATTGAGGGGTTATTCATCAAATGAAGAATGACTGAACAAGTTGCAGTATATAATAGTTATGGAATACTATTGTGCTACAAATGACAAGCAATATGATTTTAGAAAAATCTGGAAAGATTTACATGAACTGATACAAAGTAAAGTAACCAGAATCAGAAGAGCATGTACACAATGACAATATTTTTTGATGAACAATGACCTAGTGAATGACATAATTATTCTCAGAAACACAGAGATCCAAAATAATCCCAGAGACTCATGATGAAAAATGCTGCCTGCCCTTCAAGAAAGAACTGGAGTCTGAAAGTGGACTGAAAGATACTATGTTTCATTTTCTTTCTTCTTTTTTTATTTGGGAATTCTACCACAGAATGACTAATATGGAAAAATGTTTTATATGATTACACATGTACAATCTATATCAGATTGCTTGCTGTCCCAGGAAGCAGGGAGGGTTGGGAGGGAGTGAGGTTCAAAAAAAAAGGAGAGGATTTGGAACTCAAAAGTTTTAAAAAAGAAATGTTAAAAATTGTTTTTATATGTAAGAGAGGGAAAATGAAGCAAACAAAAAGAAAAATATAAATTCAACATTTTGATGCTGATTTAAAAAAAAAGAAAAAAGGAACCTGCATTTGAGATGAGGGAAATGCACATACAAAGATGTGGAGGTGAAAAGGCAGAGAATGTTTTGGGGGCATGGTGAATTTCAATTTATCTGGATCATAATCCCTCTCTAAGTTTAATCTTGGTTCACTTAACTTCTCTTGATTCAGTTTCCTGATTTGTAAAATGGGAATGATACCTCTCTTAGGTTTTTTTTTTGTGAAAATCAAATGAGATATTTTATGTAAAGTGCTTCGCAAATCTTAAATCACCAAATTTTGGCTATTATTATTGTTGTTGTTGTTAAAAGGAGAAATTAAAAACCTTGACCTAAGATAATGAAGAGCCCTGCATGTCACACTAAGAGCATTAAGATCAAAGGATCATGAGATTCAGAATTGGAAGAGACTTTTTTGTTTTTGTTTGGTTCTTTTCAGTTGTGTCCAACCCTTTGTGACTCCATTTGGGATTTTCTTAGCAAAGGTATTAGAGTGGTTTGCCATTTCCTTCTCTAACTCATTTGACAGATGAGGAAATTGAGGCAAACAGGTTTAAATGACTTGCATTCACATAGCTAGTATCTGAGGCCAGATTTGAACTCTATCCAGTGCTCTACTTAGTTGCCCCTAGAAACTTTAGAGATGATCAAGTCTAGGGATTCTTGGCCTTTTTTGTGTCAGGAACCTCTATGAAAGTTTGGGAAGCCGATGAACCCCTGTTCAGAACAATGTTTTTAAACATATGCAATAAAACACATTGAATTACAAAGAAAGACAAGTATATTGAAATATTTCTCAAAATATATATTTTTTAAAGTTCATAGATCCCCAGATTGGTTCTAGTCCATCATCTTCATTTTCAGATAAAGAAAATGAGGCAGTGGGAAAACATAGGAGTTAATGGAAGAGGAGAGTCATATCCTTCCCAAAGGTGTCCTTGTTGCCTCCAGAATAATGTGTGATAGTGGGAAAAGTTCCAGATCTGAAGTCAGAAAAACCTAGGTTTGATTCCTTGGTCTGATACTTACTGGTTCTGGGAATATACCTAATTTATTTCCTCTCTGAGTCTTGGTTTTTCTATTTTGAAAGGGAAATGATGGAACCAGATCCTAGGTCTTTAAGGGACCCTTCTAGCTCTGACATTTCAGCCTGTACCATGAGTCTATTGCATCATTTATAAGCATATAATGAGTGTCTACTATGTGTTAGTCAGACTATGTATCATATAGTATCAAGTCCCTACCAGCTCTGACATTCTGTATTCTAAGAGTTCTTCTAGCTCTTCTGGGCTAGGATTCTATAGAAGCTGTGAGGGCTTGTGGCCGAATTTCAAAGGCTGAAACATGTGAAACAAGTAAGGGGTTAAAAGCTTCCTTCCCCAACCCTCACAGGCTGTGCATTGTCAATCCTTTTCCTTAAAAGTATTCCCTCTTCCATAGGTTCCTCCCATTACCATGATGGGCTCTTGGCTATTGACTGATCTACCACTGCAGGTATTAAGTATGTAATTGGTTTCTACCTCAACACATCTTTAATTTTTCATCTTAGAGCTCTTCACTCTTTAAAGGGTGCTTCTGAAGAGGCCATTCTATAGTATCACTGCAGAAACTCTTCAGGAATTATTTCCTTCCCACCGTCAGAGGGATCCTAGCAGGATCCTTTGAAACACTGATGTTTAACTCATTGGCTCAAGGATTCACTGTGAGACTCTTTCTCTTCCTTCACTCCCCACTTCCCTTCCTCCTCATTACACAGCTCCTCTCAGCTCACTTTCCAGCAAGGTCAGCTGAGAAAGCTGTCTCCTCCTTCCCATCCTCCCCACTGACTGTGCCTCCGGCTCCCAGGCTCTTGCCATCTCTTACCTGAAATATCCAAACAGTCACTTTCTTGCTCTCCCTATTTCTGGTCTCTTCCCTCTTCAGCCCATTCTTCTTCACATGGCTGACAGAGGAAGGGAGGCAACATAATCTTGTCTAATGAGTATAAGTGGCTTGTCCAGGGCCACACAGCTGAGGCTGGAGTTGTACTCAGGTTTTCCTGATTCCAACTCCAACTTCTGTATCACCCACAAGCATTAATTGTCTACTATGTGTCCAGCACTGTGCTAGGCACTTTACACTTGGACTAGAGTCCAAATCCTGGCCTTTCCACTAACTCTGAGACTCTGGATAAGTCACGTAACTTCTTCAGCAATTGGTTTCCTCATCTATAAGATGACAGGGATGTACTAGCCCAGAGGCATCAATCTTAAACCTTCAGGTTGGGTGAATTGACCTCACCTCATCTGAGTACAGCCTGAACCAGATTAAAATGTAATTGGAAACTAACAAGATAAATAAAAGTATAATAAAGCATGGGTCAGCTGAGTGAATAAAGCACTAGGTGTAGAGTCAGGAAATTCATTTTCCTGAGTTCAAATCCAGCCTCAGACTCTTACTAGTTGTGTAATCTTAGACATGTCACTTAACCTGTTTGCCTTAAACCACTGGAGAAGGAAATGAGGAATCAGAGACTCCAATATCCTTGCCAAGAAGATCCCATGGACAGTATAGTTCATGGAGTCATGTGAAGAATTGGTTATGACTAAAGAGCAGCAAATAATACACAGATAACACGACTAAAATTAAATCATATGTTGCCTGTAGATAGCCTTATGTTTCTATTGGAGTTTGACATTACTTCACTACAGGATTGCCAGTGACTTCTGTCTCTAATATTTCAGAGTTCTAAGGTCCCATCCAGGTAACTTCTAATTCCCACATTCTATGCTCTACAGCCTCTTTTAGCCTTGACCTAAATATGTTATGATTCTAAGGTCCCTTCCAGTGCTGCCACCATGTCATTTAAAATCTCTTCATTTATAGTTCTAAGCAGAATTATAAGAACATGGTAGTCACATGTCAAGGGACTCTGATACCTACAGTTCTCTTCCTATTAAAACTTGCATCTCCTTTGTTGTATTCCCCCCACTCCCTTTTCCTCCCATTTTGCCCAGGCCAAGGAGTTGTGCTAAAATTTCATTCAATCAATGTGACCCTAGGGGTCACACAGCTAGGAAATACTTGAGGTTAGATTTGATTTTAGCTCTTCCTGATTCCAAACCCAGGGTTCCAACCACTGTGCCACCAATGCAAAGAGCTTAGAGTAAGATGGTGACCTGGATCAAGTCCCAAATGTCCAGGTGAGGGTCTTTATTTCTCTGAGCCTGAGTTTTCTCATCTGTGAAATGGAGATAATAATGCCCATCTAAGTCCCTGAACTGATGAGAGGATCAGGTATAATAATAAATGGAGGGAGCCTTGAAAAGTATAAAGCACATTATGAATGTGGTATTGTTATTCAATAAAGATATCAATAACTCATTAAAGGCACTTTGGTTTAACAAAAACAGCAAGAAAAAAATCCACCATAGTGTGGTAGTTCAAGGAGTCCAAAAGCCAGGGTTCTAACCCTTCCACCTTTGGCTTAGTTGCCTGTGCAACTCTCACTAAAGTACCAGAATGACCTAGGGAAAAGCGTCTTGGGTTTGGAATCAGAGTCCTACCACTTGCTGTACGACCTTAAGCAAGTTCTCCTCACCTCTCTTGGTCTCTATTTCCTCATGTAATAAAATGAGGATTTGGGGCTAGATGGCCTCTTTGGTTCTTTCCCATTTTAACTCAATGACCTCATCAACTTTCTCATTTCTCACAAAACAGGGATAACAATAAACATATATTACCTACCTCCTTGGTGACTAGTGAAGACAATGATCATTATACCTTAAAATACTTATCAGAATGGGATTGAAGAATGGGAATGGGAATAAGAATTTATTGAGCAACTACTCTGTGCCAGACATTGTGCAAAGCTCTTACTAAATTATTTTATTTGAAAAAATTATTTCATTGGAATTATCCCTTCCATTTCTGAATCCTGTGATCCTTCACATTATATGTGTGTCTATATGAAGGATCAAGTAATCATTTAGCCTAAGTTTGTCCTCATTACCTCTTAAAGTGTTAACCTCCTTCCCCCCATCTGGAGGAGATTTGTTACCTCCTATACCTGTCACTTTGTGCATCCCGTGCTCTGCTTCACTGAATCCCAGCTAGCCTTCTTTCCTTTATTGAGGTTGCTCAACTCTTAGTCCAAGGGGTAATTGTTTCAGGAAGTACCATCATTACAATTGATTTCTTCTTCAGGGAAGCACCATCTGTCAGAAGCAATACCATCAACACGCTCTTAATTGCATTACATTAATATCATACTAATCTGGATTGATAGGATATTAATATGTCCATATTAATAATAGCACATATTTATATAATGCTCATGTATGGGTTGGATTAGCTTCTCTCTGAGGTACTTTCCTACTCTCTCATTCTGTGGAGGCAGACTTTAACTAGATATACCTAACAATTGGGTCAGTGCTGTCCAAAAAGCAGAGTAAGTGAAATGCCTCAGGGGATGGTGGAGATATTTAGTCAGAGGAAGGAAAAAAGTATTTATTAAACATCTACTATGTGCCAGGCACTCTGCGGAGCAGTTTACAAATATTATTTCATTAGATTCTTACAATAACCCTAGAAATTAGGTGTTATTATGATCTCTATTTTATAGCTGAGAAAACCGAGACAGACAAAGATTAAGTGACTTGTGTTGAAGGTCACCTTGCTAGTAAGGGACGGAGGCTAGATTGAACTCAAGCCTTTCAGATTCTAGACCCAGCACACTATTCAATGTACCATCTAGCTGCTTCACAACCCCCATGACCAGTTGTCAAGAGATAAACTACATGCCCCCAAGTTCACAGATTTATAAAATCAAATGAAGAGATGTAGGATAGACTCTTGAGTTGGGCTTTGGAAGGTACATAGAATTCTAACCCTAGATCGGATAGATATTGAGTAGAGGAGGCATTCTAAGTATCTTGGTCCCGTGTGATCAAAGGAATGCATAAAGAATAGATAGATTGGCTGGCCATATGTGGAAGGACTAGTTTGTTTTGGGCAGAGGGCTGATGGACCAAAGAGCAGTGTCTTATATTTGCTGCCCACAGTTTGAGAATGTCTTAGAAATGCTTGTGGGTGAGCTGACAGATTGGAATCTTACCTTTGGATTTTCATACTTCAGCAACAGGGGCTCTTATCTTTAATTGCATTTTCTCTTCCCTCTCCCAACAGAAGTGGATCATAGAAAAACTAAAATAAACAGACAATGGCAATAAGCAACTCTGAATTAGAATCATGGGATGATAAAAACCTTATTTGGAAAGGACACATAAGGTCATCTAATCTTACCCCTGTGTCATTCCTTACTTCTAAGAAATCAAACTTTACTGTACTGGGCCATCCAATTTCCAAGGCCACTTACTATAAGTTGCCTTGTAACTTAAATACCTTTACTTCCTATGGAGCACTTTTGACTCCCTATGGTTGGTGCTCTCCATGCAAGTCAGTCTCATATATTGCTTCTTAATTTGACTTGTCTCCTCAACTTTCGCCTGTATTCATCAGAGATGGGTGTTGATCTTGGCTCTGTCATGTACTATATGACCTTGGGAAAATCCCTTTCTCTCCTTTAAGACCCATTTTTCTCAGAAAACTGAATAAAAATCATTAAATAATGATTTCATCTGTCACAACCAAAGAAGCAGTCAGGGTATAGTGATATTGAGTTAAAAGACCTGGTTCAAGTTGCTTTTTTCATCTTCCTTTTCCCTTTTTCCCTCTGTCCTCCCTCCCCTTCCATATCTTCTTTCTTTCTTTCTCCTTCATATCTCTCTCTCTCTCTCCCTCTCTCTCTCTCCCTCTTTCTCTCTCTCTCTCTCTCTCTCTCTCTCTNTAAATACTCAACTCATTAATACCAGGGCAAATTATGCATCTGCTTTTGTGGTTATGCAGTGAAGTCACATTTTTAGTCATATATAACTTTCTGTTTCTGGGCATAATTTGTGAGGGAATACAGATCAAGAGAAATAACACCAGAGCTAGGGTGAGTTGGGCCTGGATTAGAATCTCAAATTCTACTATTTGGAGCAGATAGGTGGTAGAGTGGAAACAGTGTGAGGTTGGAGTCAGGAAAATCCAAGTTCAAATCAGACACTTATAAGCTGTGTGACCCCAGGCAACCTTGTTTGTCTCAATTCCTTCATATCTCTCTCTCTCTCTCTCTCTCTCTCTCTCTCTCTCTCTCTCTCTCTCTCTCTCTCTCTCTCTCTCTCTCTCTCTTTCTCTTCTTTCTCACTTCTCTTTTCTTTTCCCCTCCTCTCTGTCTCTATTCTTGTCTCTACATCTCACTTACACACACACACACACACACACACACACACACACACAAACACACTCTTAAACTCTCACTGTCCTGTAACTGTAAACTGTAGATTGCAGATTAAAGGTTCAATCTGCATTGGAAGACGGAATTTCCCCATACCAAGGAAATCACAGGTCCAGGAGGAAAAAAGTCTAAGATTCACTAACCACCTCATGGGGTACAGAAGCAATTTTGAGAGACAGGATATCAGTCTTTAAATATGTAAAGGGTTGTTTCTTTGAATATGTGTTCATTTTTTTTTCTGTTTGACTCTAGAGGGCAGAACCTAAAGCAATGGGTTCAATGTCAAAAAGGGGTCAATTTAGGTTTGAAGTAAGGAGAAAAACAAACTTTCTAAGAAGTAGAGCTAGCCAAAGGTAGAATGAGCTGCTTCCAGAAGTGATGGGTTCCTGAGCCTTGGCAGCCTCAATCTGAGTCTCAGCGATCACCTGTTGGATAGGATGTTATGAGAATTCCTCTTGGGTATGTATTGACTGAGGTCTCTTCCAACACTAAAATTCTGTAATTCTGTGTTGTAGAGCACTTTGTAAAGGTGGAAACCTACAGCAGTGAGCCATTATTCTCTTATTCTCTTATTGGTCTGAGGCACCCACTCAGCTTCCAAATGTGTTTCTCTCACAAAGCTGGTGAGTGGGTTTGTTTGTTTGCTTTTCCCTAATGGCAGGCAAACAAAGCTGCTACCTCCTTGGGAGCAGCTGGGAGCTCTGCATTGAGTCAGCTCAGGCAGATGGTCCATTGTCTGGTGGGAGGGTGGGCAGGGAGAAAAGTCTCTTGCTAAAATGGTACTAGGAATTTTATCTGGACAGTCATTTGGCTTCTCAGAGGAAGGATAGGTTCCATGCACAGAGGCCAGCTGGGGAGTTCCCAGTGAAGGAAAAGCCCATTCATGGGAACAGACAATGTGCAAAATTGGGAGAGGGCAGACCTATACATGGGCAATAGGATAAGGGTCTGCAGGTATTTCCTCCTGATCATAGTATGTGTAGAAGGTGGGGAGGGTAGGAGGAGATCAGAGTCTGACCTAAGGCTGATGAATTCTGTTCGCTGACCACTTCTGAGGATACAGTTTGGACTAGAAGGACTTGGGATAACTAATCCTGCTCAGTGGCCAATAAGGGGAAGGCTTTACCATCTAGAAGAAGCCAGATTCTTTAGGGAAGAGCTGAATACCCAGAATTATCTAGGATACAGCCTTAGATGCTTTCCAATCTAATCCAGGCTATACTAGATTCACAGGGCCTGGAAGATGAAAGAGACTTTAGAGGCTACCTTATCTGGTCCATATCTGGGGATAAATTTCCTTTACATCAGGAGTTTTTGTTCCTCTTCCTCTTCCTTTTTTTTAATTTTTTTTTTGTTTCCTCAGCCTTTGGGAGGCTGGTGAAACCTATTGCTCCTTTCTCAGAATGATGTTTTTAAATGAATAAAACAAAGCACATAGTGCTACAAAGAAAACAACTTATATTAAAATAAAATTATCATAATAAAAAGTTCGCAGACTCTTGGTTAAGAATGCCTCCTGTACAATATCCCTGACAAATAGTTATCTAGACTCTCACAAAAACCTCCACCATGGGCCAAGGAAGCCCATTTAACTTTTTTTGTCATCTCTAATCCTAACAGTTTGCATTTGATCAATTAATCAACAAATAATTATTGAGCACCTACTATGTTTCAGACACTGTACTAGGAACTGAGGAAACATTTAGTTATTCAAAAGCATAAACAAGGTCTAAACAACTTCCAAGTCAACCTGAAAAGAAGAAAATGTTTTGATCATTGGACAGAAACAAATGATAACACATAGGAAACATCCTGTGATTAGCTGAAAAAAAACAGACATACCTTTAGGCTACATATGAACCTGAATAGTAAGTCAGCCTCAGACAGTTAGCTGTGCAAATTTGGGTAAGTCTCTTAGCTTCTGTCTGTCTCAGTTTTCTCATATGTAGAATGGGTATAATAATGGCACCTAGCTCCCAGTGTTGTGGTGAGAACAAAATGAAATTAATATTTGTAAAATGCTTTGCAAAGTTTAAAGAACTGAATAATGGTTAGGTAGTCATCTTATTATTATATGAAAATAGTAACCTAGTTTAGAGCCCCTCTTTTTAGCTTCAGTTAATCTAGTGGGAAGGACTCCTGAGGGGAATTTCCTGAGGAGTAGGGTGGAGGGAAGAAAAAAGTTTCTCTCTCTTGACTCCCCCCTCACTCTAAACTAGTAGCAGCAGTCACTGGAATGATAGTGGCCAATGAGAGAGGAAATACCTGAATGCAAGTCATTGTGATTCCCTGTAACTAAGAGAAATACTGGATGTGGATCCCATGAAGTTAGTGGCTCTTAGGAACTAATTTGAAAGCTATTCCCAAAGGGACCTACATGAAGATTCTATGTAGAGAGAAAAGGACTTCCCATAACCGAGAGTTGTGAATTCTCTCCTTTGTTCCTTTGTTTTTCTTAATACATTTCCCAAGGGGATAGTAAGTCTCTAGTTTGGGGGGATTGTTTTTGTAACAATTATCTTTGTAGAAGGAATTGATGGTACACCATCCTTAACTTTATTTCCTTCATGATTTTTTAATTGTATATGTAATATGTTTCTTTAGTCAGGACATGAGGAATATGGAAATGTGTATTGCATGAAAGCACTGATATAACCTATATTAGACTTAGGGGTAATGAATCTTGTTCAGTGGCCAGTAAGAGAAAGGCTTTACCATCTCAAAGGACCCAGGTTTTTCAGAGGAGCCTTGACAGTGGGGGTTGGAAGGTCTCAAAAGGAGGGAGAGAAGCTGAATTGCAAAATTCCAGAAAACAATTGTCAAAAATTGTTTCTACATGTAATTGAAAAAAAATTTTAAAAAGACAAGAAAGCGATTGTCTTTGTAATGCTTGTTTGTTAAATGTTTTTTCTAAAAGCTAATTAAATTTCCCTAAAAATCAAGAGGAAGTATACCAGTGGGGGCTCATGAGCTAAATGATTATAAAATGATACTAAAAATTCCAGCTACCATCAAGGTTACCCTTAGGAACTTGAGAGAGTAGTAATAATTGCTCTCTGGAGACCCAGAACAACATCTCAAATATGACTGGAACAAGTAGGGAAGGGAAGGAAAAAAGAAGAGAATAAATATTTATATAGTGCCTACTGTGTGCCAGGCACTGCACTAAACATTTTTCTTTACAAATATTATTTCGTTTGCCATAGGAAATGGGCCACTAGGAAATGATTCAGTCCCCACACTGGGTGTTAGGTTCTCTGGTCATAATCCTTATCCTCCTTCCACCAAAAATCATAGGCTTTTCCCTGGCTTGCCTGGCTCTAATATATGGGCTTTCTCATTTTGTTTTGCTAGCCTCAGATTGCCATAATCCTCATTCCTTTTGTTGTTCAGTTGTGTCAAAATCTCTTTGATCCCATTTCAAGTCCTCTTGGCACAGATACGGGAATGTTTTGCCATTTCCTTCTCTGGTTCATTTATTTTTTATTTTGAAAAGTTTATCTTCCATCTTAGAATCAATACCATGTAGTGATTCTAAGGCAGAAGAGTGGTAAGGGAGAGACAATGGGGGTTAAGTGACTCTCCCAGAGTCACACAGCTAGGAAGTGTCTGAAGCCAGATTTGAATCCACTAAGCCACCTAGCTGCCCCATCCAGTTCATTTTACAGGTGAGGAAACTGAGGCAGAGTCAAATGACTTTCCCAGGGTCACACAGCTAGTATGTGTCTGAGGTTGGATTTGAACTTAGATCTTCTGGATTCTAGGCCTGATTCTCTATCCACTGTACCACCTAGCTACTCTGAATTCCTATTCCCTTTTTTTCATGAACTCTCCTTTATCCCTCAACTAACTACCTACCTATTACCTCCATTAGAATGTAAGTTCTCTGACTTGTGGGAACTTTCCTGCTTGATTGTATTTGCATTGCTAAGTGCTTAGTACAGTGCCTGACTCATAATAAATACCTAATGAATGCATTACCTAACTAGAAAATAAATATAATTTTTCTTTCTGGAGAGAGTATTAGCAACGAGGGTATAAGGAAAAGCACCATCCGAGGGATAGAGCTTGGGTAGAATTGTGAAGGAAAAGGAGAGAAGGCATTAGAGTCAGTTCGAAGGGGCAGAGATAAGAGATGAGAAATCTTGGCTGAGGAATACTAAGAAGGTCAGTTTGGCTTGCTTGTAAAGTATGGAAAAGGCAGTGCTGTATAATGAAGTTGGACAGGTATATTGGGGCCAGGTAGTGAAGGACTTTAAAAGCTAGACTGAAGAGCTTAGAGTTGTTCCTAGAGGCAATAACTGTGGGAGTTTATGGAACAGGGGAGTGGCATGGGCAGCTTTGCCTTTTAGGTATCATTATGGCAGCTGAAGGAGTCAATTAGAGAGTGAAGACTATTAGCAAGAAGATCACCTAGATTATTGCTATGGTCCCAGTAAGAAATGAGAGCCAGGAAGATCAGAGTTCAAATCTGGCTTTAGACTAGCTCTGTGACCATGGGTAAGTCATTTAATTTCTGCCTCAGTTTCCTTAGTGACAAAAAAATGAGAACAATAATAGTGCCCACCTCCCAAAAGGTTTTGTGATGGCCGAATGAGATAATATTTGTAAAGCGTTTAGCAAATGTCCAACCAGTAGTTTGGTACAGTACAGAGTAGGTGCTATATAAATGCTAGCTATTATTGTTCCATTCAGTTGAAATCAGACTCACTTTCACTTCTCCCACTGCTCCAAGTTTCACACTCTGGGGCTAAACAGAAAAAGAGTCTAATCCTTCTTCCACAGGATAATGCTTCTACAACTAGAAGAGAATAGTAGGTTCCTTCACTCTCCCCCACCAACCAGGCATCTTTCCTCCAGGCTAAACAACTCAATTTCCTTCAACTGAACCCCTGGCATGCCACCAGTCCCTTGGGCTCCCCTTTGTCTATATCTGCTCCTCTTTGTCAATGTCCATCCTAAAACATGGTGCCCAGAACCGAACAGGGCAAATACATGGGGCTATCCTATCACTTATTCAGGGTGTTATGCTTGTATGAATGCAACCTGAGATCAAGCTAAGTTATGCATATGTGTGTTTTTTTAATGTTATGTCACATTTTGAGTCATGTTGAAATAATGCATTAATAGCTCCCAGTTTGTAAACAAAACATTAACTATCGTTTGGCTATACAAACTTCAATGATACATGTACAGCATATTTTTGGAACTAGTGAAAGACTTTCCATCCTTATTTACATGTCAATGCATTTATTCAGTATGCAAGACCCCATGAATTAGATTTAGCCTTTGCCCTCAAGCAGCTCACAATTTCATAAGGGGATAGACAAGTAGAGAAACATTGAGGAGTAATGAATGGAGCAGCAGCCTGGAATTAGGAAGACCCATGTTCAAATCCAACCTCTTGCACATACTAGCTGTGTGACCCTAGACAAGTCATCCTGGCACCTCTCAGTAACCTTAAGCAACATTCTAAGACTATAAGATGCAGAAGAAATGCTTGCTAAAATTGGTGGAGGGAATTTCCTCATTGGGAATTTCCCACATCATTGAAATCACAGATGAGGACCAAAATAAAGAAAGTAATGAATGAACTAATGAATGAATAAGTAAATAGTTAAATCATGAAAAAATAATGATCATACAAAGAAGAATGTGATAAGTCTGAGTATATATATATATGTACATATATATATATATATATATATTATTCAGAAATAATTCTTCCTAGCTGGAGGAGGACTTTGTGGAGAAGGTAGTCCTGGGGCTAGGCTTTGCACAGGTGGAAATGGGGATGAGATCTGGAGAATTCTGGGAGTTGGGACTAGAATGAACAAAGGAATGGAAGGAAAGAAAGTATATGATTTGTATTGGGTCTAATGTGTACAAAGAAACTACATACCTTTTCTCATTTGAACCTTGCCATATTAATCCCCATTTTACTGAAGAGGAAACTGAAGACAACCACACAGTTTATAAGCAATAAAAATAGAGCTTGAACCCAGGTCTTTCTAACTAGAGGTCCAGCACTTTCTCCACTATTGATCTTGCTTATAGAATAATCTCATATGCATCTTTTCTGAAGCAGGGCTATTTAGTCTTAGTGCGGATCCCCCCAGTGACCAGGGGTTTACCACCTTTAGAAGAAGTCTACTCCGTTGCTGGAAGTTCTTCTTTATATTAAGCTACAATATTGTGTTCTGCAATTATGGAGAGAGAACTGAAAAAGCAGGGGCACCAGCTGCTACCCCTCCAGCAAAAGAGGAGATAAAATGAAACTGCTTCATTGTCTGGAAAGACTTGCCTGACATCTTGCCCCATGACCTCATTAAAGCCTTCTTCTCTTGCACTCTGATGATGTGTCTCAGCAAATTGATAAGGTCTTTAATATGTTAGTACTTTAAGGGTCCCTGATTTCTTCAGGATGGGAGCTTCTTTCCCTAGCACAGTTCACAACCCCTTCATGCCTTATTAGATCCTTTTATGAGCTGCTGTGGCTGAAAAAAGTCTTTTCCCCCTTCATATCAACCCTTTAGTGAAGAACTTGTGAGTACACAGATGGACCAGTTCTTGGAGAGCAGACTCACATTTTGTCTCCAGGCCTTTCTTTGGCTGATCAGGTTGGTAGAACCTGTAGAGCAAATGATATCCTACAGGGGAAAAAAAGATGGTGGAGGTAGCTAGGTATCACAATGGACAGAGAGCCAGGCCTGGAGTTGGGAGGAACTGAATTCAAATCTGGCCTCAGAAATGTTCTATTTTTGTGACCACTGGGCAAGTTCATTTAACCTCAATTGCCTAGCCCTTACTGCTCTTCTGTCTAGAAAATGATCCCCAATATGACTGGGGAGTCTAAGGACTCTAAATGATCACCCGAGTGCAAATATTAATAATATGGAAATAGGTTTAGATCAATGACACATGTAAAACCCAGTGGAATTGCTCATTGGCTACAGGAAGGGAGTGGGAGGAGAGGAGGGAAAAAGCATGAACCATGTAACCATGGAAAAATATCCTTAAATAAATAAATAAATGACCTTAATTTTTTTTTTAAAGGGAAAAAAAAGAAAATGATCTCCAGAAGGTAAGAGTTTAAAAAACAAAAAAGGAAGAAAAGAAAAATCCTACATTTTTAATGGTAACTAAATCTTGCAAAAAATGATTGGGGAAAAACAATAAAATATGATATGTAATTGCCATGGAATGGTAATGCACCAGAAGAAACACTTAATATGAAGAATTCACAAAAAGAAGAATCTATGTCAGAGACAACTTGGTACTATGAAAAGAATACTCTGGAGTCAGAGGACTGGTTCAAATCTTCTACCCAGGTAATGTTAGGCAAGTCATTTAACTTCCCCAGGTTGTTAAATAAAGACAGCATACTCGATGACCTCCATTTTAGCTATGAACCTAGGAACAAATACAAATTGCAGTAAGTAGAATTAGGAAAATAATAGGAGATGATGACTATAGTCATTTAAATTAAAAGAACTTAATCATGCAATTGTAATACCAATTTGGAGCCTAGAGAAGAAATAGAATAATAGCTAACATTTATATAGTGTTTACTATGTGCCAGGCACCATGCTAAGAGCTTTACAATTATTCTCTCATTTGATCCTCACAATAATCTTGAGAAGCACGAGCTTCTCATTTTCCCTGTTTTACATTTGAGGAAACTGAGGCAAACAGAGGTGATGTGACTGGCCATCTAGTCTTGGGTCAGATTTGAACTCAGACCTTCTTTAATCCAGGTCTGGTGCTCTATCCACCATACCTACTAGTAGGAGCCTAACTCCTCCTAATGTACTTCCCTATGGCACTGTGAGTTCAGAATTTTGTAAACACGTTCAGTCATGACCACTGTGTCAGCTGATTTTGTTTAACTGTTTTTCTTTGTTACATGGGAGGGTTTCCTGGGAAGAATGTGCAGAAAATCCATGACATAAAAACAAAAAGCATCAAAAAAACTAAAAAAAAAGAAATTATAATTCTTTATGCAGCTCTACTCTAGGAAGAAAAGGCAAACAGAAGTGGTATACTGGGGAGGAGCAGAGAAGCCGCTCTGATCCTGCCCTGGCTAAGTGAGGAGGAGATGGAACTGATGATTTTCTGAAAGCAAGTCATCTCCACCGAATGCTGCCCTCTCCAATTGATTTCTATGGGAGCGACAGACAGGGGCAGAAGACATCTGTACCGTTATTTCTAATGACTTGAGATTCTTGCTGCCCTGAAAGAGTTTGAGACACAGATTGAAGTTCTAGAAAATGATGAGGATTTGGTTTCCTTTTTCCAGTTTTGAGGTCTGAAGATACCAATGTAGCCTCTTACCCCCGAGTTCTTACAATAAGAAGCCTAGCAATTAGATCGAATAAAGACTGCTTCACCCTCATATATTTTTATTTTCAGAAGCATGTACATGATGTGATTAATAACAAATAAGTTTACTTAGAAGGAAAAAAAGAGATAAAAAGAAGGTATTTTTGATCTTCATTCAACTTAACTCTCTCTCTTCTCTTTCCCTTTCTCTGAGTTTCTCTTACTTATAATTTTATTATCTGTATCATGATATAGTAATTTGAAGAGTCAGACAGAGATTTTGCTGTCCTGGGGCTAAAATTCAGGGTTAGAGCTGGAAGAGACTTTTGAGATTATCCAGCCCAGAGGTGTTAAGCTAGGTATCCCACCAGTTGTAAAAGTTTTCAGGCAAACCAGATAATAATGCAATTGGAAAATGCTTGACAAAATAAATAAAAATATAAATGATACAGGTAATATTAATTTGTGGTTGTCTAAGTCAGAAAATCAGAGCAGCTAGGTAGAGTACTGTATAGAATGGTGGCCCTGGAGTTAGGAAAACTCATCTTTCTGAGTTTACATCTGACCTCAGATACTTACTAGCTGTGTGACCCTGGGCAAGTCACTTAACTTTGTCTGCTTCAGTTTCTTCAGCTGGAATATGAACTGGAGAAGAAAATGGCAAATCAAACCACTCCAATATCTTTGTCAAGAAAACCCCAAATGCTGTGTGACCTTGGGCAAGTCACTTAATCCCCATTGGCTAGCCCCTATGGCTCTTCTGCCTTGGAACCAATACATAATATTGATTCTAAGGTGGAAGGTAAGGCTTTAAAAAACAAACAAACAAACAAACAAACAAACATAAAAAACCCCAAATGGTGTCCCAAAGATTTGGATATGACTAGAAACAAGGACAATACAAGCCAACAAGTAGCCTGGAGGGATCCATTTGTTTGTTTGTTTTTTAAACCCCCACTTTCTGTCTTATTGATTCTAAGACAGAAGAGTGAAAGGGGTAGGCAATGGGAGTTAAGTGACTTGCCCAGGGTCACATAGCTAGGAAGTATCTGAGGTCAAATTTGAACTCAGGACCTCACATCAATTAGCTTGCCTGTCTATTCCCTGAACCACCTAGCTGCCCCTCCCCAATCCGTTTCTTTTTGAGTTTGATACCACTGAATATTCTAGCCCCTGACAGATTATTTTACAGATGAGGAAAACTGAGGTTCAGAGAGTCCAAGTAAATCATCTCTTGCCACATACCTAGCACCAGCATAGATCCAAGTGAGATTTACCAGCAGGGATGTGCTTGTAAATGTTTAATGACTAACTTTTAGGTAACAAAATGTTTACACAGGACATACTTTAGGTTTAATCTTATGACTATTTTCTCCATCATTTTCTTAATTCTAGATAATCAACAAATCAATTAATCAAGCCCTGATTTATTGATTTCCAGGGTATAAATACACCAAAAATTTAACAATTAGCTCCCATGAGGAAGTCAGAGCTGTCTCTCGCACACTCTGTCTATATCCACAGGTAGAAGTTCCAATTCAATACAACATTAGAAAAAATACAACCTCTCTCCAAATGTAGCCCAAGAGTCTACAAAAATGTTCCATTTCTTCCCAGAACCCACTGCCTTTGAGTAGCCCATTGTGTCTGGCAGCCCATCAATGGGGCCTCTTTAGCTTGACTGTGATTTATTCCTCTTTGCCTCCACTAGCCTTACTCCTGAGTCACAGCAAACATTAGGGGCCTGGGTTTCCATTTCATCAATCCAAAAAATGTTTGCTGCCATCACTAACTATTAGCAATTAAGTAATCATATTGGATTCTGACGAGCATTTCGACAGCAGTATAATGTGATCACTTAGAAGAACTCTAAATTTCCGGACTCTTTCCTGGGCATAATTTCTTCCCAGAGAATTGTTCCACTTCAAAGAACCATACAAAGAGGCAATTAAGCTTTTCTCAGCTTATAGAAAAGCTCTATGTCCCTGGCAGATAGAGCTGGAGCCCTAGTTGGTAATAAATCTTTTAATTTGGGAGAATCAGAACCAAGGAAAATGTTTCTGGGAGGCCTCTGCTCTCAGGGAGGAGAACAGATTTAAAGTGAATCTGACAAATCCAGCCAAAAAGAGGTACAGAACTGGTTCTGGGGGTGGGTCTGTCTGGTTCTACTTGTAGGTGTCTAAAGTCACACATTAATAGCCTTAAGTGAAGGTCTGGGAATCAGATAGGCCTCACCTGAGATTTATGGGGTGGAGATTTTAAGGCATCCAGACAGCTTGACGTAATAAGAAAAAGGAGTGATAAGTAGAAACCTTAGGTCACAGCTTAGAAGAAGACACTAATATCTTTCCAAGGCTGGCTGCCTGTAGGCAGTAGATGAAAGCTCTCCCGGCTAGTGTTCTAGGCTAACTCATTATACTCTAAATGCAGGGCTATTTTTCTTGGAAAAAGGAAGAGAGAAAAAGAGGTAAATGGGACCTTTTTGAGGCACCCCAAAGTAGGGTTGGATATCTAGTGTTATTGGGTGATTTCCTTGTATGCCTACATAGAATGACAGCATGTAGAGGAGACAATGTTGGACCTCAAGTCACAAATTGTTGAGTCATTTTAATTGTGTCTGAATCTTCATGACCCTCATTTGGGGTTTTCCTGGCAAAGATTCTGGAGTAGTTTGCCTTTTCCTACTCCAGCTCATTTTACAGATGAGGAAACTGAGGCAAATAGGATTAAACAATTTGCCCAGGATCACACAGCCAGTAAGTGTCTGAGGCCATATTTGAACTCAGGGAGATGAGTCTTCCTGACTCCAGGCCTGGCACTTTATTCATAATGCCTCCTTGTCCAAGTAACAAGTCCTGCATCTAAATCGCAGTTCTAACCCTCATTAGCAATATGATCCTGGCCAGTGATTTTCCCTCTGTAAGACTCATTTTCTATTGCTATAAAATGCATTGATTACTTCCCACTAAGGGGTACTGAGGCAGATATCTATTGACCTAACATTAATAGTAGAGAATTCTACTGCTTTTCTGGAATATTTCCTCCTACTGGTGATTTATATAGCAACAAATGATGTCAGGAAATCTAGAAAACATTGATTAGGATTGCCAAGTGCTAGAAAAGAAATTAAGGGACTTAAGGTCATAGGCAGCTTTTTTATCTTTCACTTCTGACTACAGATATCAAAAAAACTGTTTGCTAATACAGAAATGATGAGAATCGTGGTGGGGGCCATGATTATTCCACTTTAGACTTTGTGTTATAAAATGAGAGTAATCTTAATCTGACATGTATATTAAATTTTGGAAGAAAAGATTTCAAAAAGCTAAGAGAAAGAATGCATAGAATCCTGCAGTATATGTTTCTATAAAGAATGTTCACCTCTAGTAGGACAGATATAATTTCAGTGAGCAAGAATTAGGGGAGTTGTCATAAGAGATCATATCAGCAATTAAATTATCATATTTGGTTCTGACATCTAGACAATCAATCAACTAACATTTATTAAGCATCTGTTATGTGTCATAAAAGCTAATGTGATCATCTAACTCATTGGCCAATCTAGATATTAAAAAAAGATATACAGAGCATGGAATAAGGGCAGGTGGTAGAATAGGATTATAGAAATGCTGTCTGATGTTGGAAGAATAGTATTAAGAACACTAAACTACGGACTGACCAAGGGTTGGTTAAGAATGTTAAGAATGACAAAAAGGGAATTAAAAAGGTTGTGATAGGAGAAGGAGAAGAATCAAAGAAATATTAAGACTGCTGCTCAGGGAAAAAAAGATAATTATAACAACTTATGGAAAAAAGGAAAGACCTAACTATTTTTTTCTTCTGTTTTCTTGGCCAAGGAGAATGATCTTTGAATTAAAAAAGGCATAATAGAATTGACTAAGAGGGAGAAAACTGATCAAAAAAGATTCCAGGAGACTCTGATTTGGTGCTGATGGACAACTCTATTGACCATATGCAGTTCCAGGACAGAGAAGAGCAGTTTTTGTTGGTCATATAGGAGCAGGAACCCTGGTCACTATTCCAAGGCAGAGGGGAACAATAGCACTTGTAGTTACAGGAGAACAGTGACCTGGTCATAGTTCCAAGGCCAAGAGGAGCAACATTATTTGTGGCTGCATGGGAGCAGGGGCCCTTCCTGGGTAAGGTCCAGAGCACAGACCAAGAGAGCAGGGACCACATTGCTCCCTGGATCACACCACTCTGGAAGCAATGAGAACTTACATACCCCTAGAAATATCTCTGAAAATGGTAGGATGAAAAATCTTGAAGCTTCGGTCAGTGCCTCTCCACTTCCAAGGTGGGCAGAGCCCAACTTTAACAATTAATTTAAAATAGAGCCTGGAAAAATGAACAACAGCAACAAAAAACTTGAGCATGAAAATCTACTATGGTGACAGGGAAGACTGAGACACAAACTCAAAAGACAACAAAGTAGAAATAGCTATAAGCAAAGTGCTAAAGAAAAAAGCTAATTGGACATATGTAAAACAAGAATCGCTGGAAAGAATTCAAGAAAGAGAGGAGTGGTGGGGAAAAACTAAAAAAATAAATGAGACTGATGCAAGAAAATTAGGCAAGGATAATTAATAGGCCAGCTAGGTGGATCAGTAGATTGAGAGCCAGACCTGGAGAGGGAAGTCCTATGTTCAAATCCAACCTCAGATACTTCCTAGCTCTGTGACACTGGCCACATCATTTAAATTCAATTTCCTAGCCCTTATCACTCTTCTGCTTTGAAACTGATACTTAGTAAAGTATGGTTGTAGTTTGTTGTTGTTGTTGTTGTTTTTTGATTTTTAAAGAGAATTAACATCTTGGCAAAAGAGGTACAAAAATGATAAAGAAAATATTATCTAAAAAAATAGAATTGGCCAAATGGAAGCTCAAAAAGAAGCACAAAAATTCACTGGTGGGAAAAAGCTAACAAAAACTTCCTCAAGAAAATAATTTCTTAACAATTGCAGTTGGGCAAGTAGAAACTAATGCCTCTGACATCATCTAAAACATTAGACACCAAAAAACAATATACAAAGTCAAAATAATGAAAGAAATAGAAGAAAATGAAATAGCTCATCAGAAAAACAACTGGGCTCAAAAATAGATGAGAGATAATTTAAGAATTATTGGACTACCTGGAAGCCATGATCAAAACAATAATTTAGAATCATGTTTCAAGAACTAATAAAGGGTAACTGCCCTTGTATCTTAGATCTAAAGACTAAAATAGAAATCAAAAGAATGAAAAGAATCCATCCTAGAACAGATTAAAAAACTTCAAGGAATATTATAGCCAAATTCCAAAACTCCCAGGTCATGGAGAAAGATTGCAAATATCCAGAAAGAAATAATTCAAATACCATAAAGCCACAACCAGGATCACATAACATTTAGCAGCTTATATGTTAAAAGAGCAGAGTGCTTAGTATATAATATTCCCGAAGGCAAAGGAACTAGGATTATAAGCTACCCAAGAAAACTAAGTATAATCCTTCAAAGGGGGAAAATGGATATTTAATGAAATAAAGGATTTTCAAGCACTCCTGATAAAAAGACCAGAGCTAAATAGAAAATATGACATCCAAATACAAGACTCAAGAGAAGCATAAAAAGGTAAACATTTAAGAGAAGTCATAAGGGATTCAATAAAGTTAAGTTGTTTACATTCCTATTTGAAAAGATGAAAAATATTACCCCCCAAGAACTTTGTCAATATTAGAGTCATTAGAAGGAGTCAACATAGACATAAGTCATAGAAATGAGGTTGGGATGATCTTAAAAAAACAAATGAAGGGATAAAAATAGAAAGGTAGAATGGAGAAAATTATCTCACATAAAAAAGGCATGCAAAGAAAAGCTTTTATAATGGAGAGGAAAATAGGAGGGTGGCAGGCAATGCTTGAACCTTAGTCTCATCAGAATTGGTTCAAAGAGGGAAAATAAAGGGGCAGCTGGGTGGCTCAGTGGATTGAGAACCAGGCCTAGAGATGGGAGGTCCTGGGTTCAAATCTGGCCTTAGACACTTCCTAGCTGTGTGACCCTAGGCAAGTCACTTAACCCCCATTGCCTAGTCCTTACAAATCTTCTGCCTTAGAACCAATTGATTCTAAGGCAGAAGGTAAGGGCTTAAAAAAACAAAAAGCAAAG
This sequence comes from Gracilinanus agilis, assembly GCF_016433145.1. Lineage (NCBI taxonomy): Eukaryota > Metazoa > Chordata > Mammalia > Didelphimorphia > Didelphidae > Gracilinanus > Gracilinanus agilis. The sequence goes on along the minus strand of NC_058131.1, from coordinate 423,683,229 downwards.
AGGATAGATAGATAGATAGATAGATAGATAGATAGATAGATAGATAGATAGATAAATGGATAGANATAGATAGATAGATAGATAGATAGATAGATAGATAGATAGATAGATAAATGGATAGATGGATGGATGGATAGATAGATATACGGTTGGGTATAGAAATTTGTCTCACTCAATAGGGAAATAGGAATGGTTGGGGATAAGATAAAAAGGAGGGGAAAATAAAAGAGAGAGCCGATTAAGGGAGGCAGTAGTCAGAATCAAAACAGACATTAGAAGAGAAAACAGGACAAAAACAGAGAGGAGAATAAAATCATTTGGAGGAAAATACATAGCAAGTAATCCTAACTGTGAATGTGAATGGGTTGTGTTCCACAACAAAAGAGAAGAAGATAGCAGAATGAATTAGAAACCAGAATTCAACAATATGTTTTTACAAGAGATAAACTTGAAATGAAAAGGCATACAGAGTTAAAATAAGGAGATGCAACAGAATCTATTATGTTCCAAGTAAAATAAAAGTCAGAGGGACTAATCATAACTTCATACAAAGCAAAAGCAAAATAGATCTAATTAAAAGAGATAATCAGAGAAACCACATTTTGATAAAAGGTCCCACAGACAATGAAGTAATAGGAAACATTTTTACAATAAATTTCTTGCATAAAAACTTATTTTCTCAAATATAGAGAGAACTGAGTTAAATTTATAAAAATAATAGTCATTCCCCAATTGGTAAGCTGTAAAAGGATATGAACGGGCAGTTTTCAGAAGAAGATATCAAAGCTATCAACTATAATCATGTAAAAATGTTCTAAATCACAATTGATTAGAGAAATGAAAATCAAAATAATTCTGAAGTACCACTTCACACCTTTCAGAAATGACAAATATTGGAGTGGAGGAGGGAAAATAGATATACTAGCATACTCTTATAACCATTCTATGGAATAATTTGGAACTATACTTAATGGATTACAAAACCATGCATACACTTTTATTCAGCAATGCCACTAGCAATGCCACCCAAAAGAAATCAAAGAAAAAGGAAAAGTACCTAAATGTAAAAAAATATTTGTAGCAGCTCTTTTTGTGGTTGCTAAGAATTGGAAATCGAGGGGATGCCCATCAATTAGGGAATGGCTGAATGTGATGGAATTCTTTTATGTTATAAAAAATAACAAGGAAAATGATTTCAGAAAAATATGAAAAGACCTCTATGAACTGATGCAAAATGAAGTGAGTTGAACAAGGAGATCATTGTACTTAGTATCAACAATAGTGCAATGATGATCAACTATGAAAGACTTAGCTACTCTAATCTATACAAGAATCCAAGAAAATTCCAAAGGACTCATAATGAAAAATGCTAACCACCTCTAGAGAAAGAACTGATAAACTCTGAATACAAATTGAAGTACAATTTTCTTACTTTATTCTTCAGTTAATTTTTCTTGCTTTTTTGGGGTGTGGCTAAAATGGAAATATGTTTTGCATAAAATCCCAGGTATAATTGATTTTAATTGCTTTCCCCATGGTTGATGGAGGGATGGGAAAAAGAAAGACAAATTGGTACTCAAAAACTTTTAAAGAATGGTAAAAACAAATAAATAATATTTTTTGAAAAGAAAAAATGATAATTCAGTTAAATGAATTGAGAACTGATTCTGTGACTCCCCCCTTCTTTTTTGTGATGAAGTCATACACATAAATTATAGAATAGCAGAGTTAGAAGAAATCTTACAGACAATTAAATCCAGTGCCATCATTTGAGAGGCAATTTTGTACATTGACTTCCCTGAGCCTCAGTTATCTCATCTATAAAGTGGAATAATACTTAAAATAGTGAAGCTAATAATACATGTATGGGGCCATTTTGAACAAAGTTCATTATAAATTCACCTACAAAATGGGGTTAATAATCCTTGCAGCTCCTTACCTCACAGGGTTTTTTAAAACCTTAAAGCACTGTAGGAATTGGAGCTATTATCATCATTGTCATTTTTTCCATTTTCTTAAATGTTTCTTTTGTGTTCACCCCCCTCTTCTGTCTCCATGGGAATCTATAATCATCCAGACATAAGCATTGCAGCTTATTAATAATGCATACCTGCCCACCCACATGGACCCCTTTGTGCACCCGATACGAGTGTGATCATTGCTATTTATTGAGCATCCCCCATCAAGACAATGCTACAAACCTAATGAACCAGACTGTTACCTTTATGTTCATTCTCGAAGCCCCACTCCCTGGACTGATGGCCTCTTCACATTGACATCTTCAGTTTTAACCATATTTTTCTCTCTCATCTCCTGGGCGGGTGGTGCTTCTGTAGCAGCAGTGTTAAAGTGATTTATAGGGGAGCTATGCAGGCATTGTTAGACTTAACTATCTGTTTTCACTCCAAGTCATAACACTTTACATGTTCTTTAGTAACAAAGCCATTTGGGCTGCCATCCTTTTGCTGGAGCTGCCTAATCTGAGTGAATCAGGAAAAAGAGGCATCACTTCCTACACTGTTAGAATTGGAGACTGAGAGAACTGGGAAGGACCTTAAAGACTACTGAATCTCAAATCCTCATCTGAGAGAGGGGGAAACTGAGGCTGAGAAGGGTTAAGTTCTCCACAGAGAGGAAGTAGCAAGATCAGAACTGAAAGCTAGGTCCTCTGATTCCAAAATTCATTCTACCATAAAATAGGTGAGAGAAGGTCTAGACTCTAGAGTCAAGAAGACCTGAGTTCAGATTCAGCCTTAGATAATTACTAGGTGTATAACCCTACTCATCTCCATCTGCTTCCATTTTTTCATCTTTAAAATAAGGATAATAGTACCTAACTCCAAAGTTGTTGTGAGGATCAAATGAGAAAATAATTGTAAAGTGATTATCACAGTGCTTGGCATATTAATAATAGTCTGTTTCTTTCCTACCTTCCTTTCTTCTTGAATAAATAGTAAAATGTTACCTGTAGGGCAGAAAATTAAGCCCAATGAATTGAGGTAGGGCAGGGGGTGGTACAATGGAGTCCCAAGGAAGCAGATTTAATAGCTTATTTAAATATTAAACCTGCATGAAAGCTTTATGTTTAAAACTGCATGAAGACTGGGCCACCCTGTATCAAGAAGAATGAAGTACTTCCCCACTATCAGAGTTGTCCAACAAGAGAATGTGGAGGTAGTGAGCATTTTGGAAGGATTCCAAGGACTATCATATATCTTGATTAACTAAAATCTGGGCAGCTCTTGAGAGAACTAGGATGACCAGGGAAGTCATGGGGAAGAAGATTTGGGTTAAAAATGAAGAACTCTGGGGTAGGTAGGTAGCAGAGCGGATAGAGTGCTAGACTTAGAATCTGGAGGACCTGGGTTCGAATCCAATCTCAACATTTCCTAGTTGTGTGAATCTGGGCAAGTTGCTTAACTCTGATTGCCTAGCCCTTGCTCTTCTGTCTTAGAGTTGTTACTGAAATAGAAAGTAAGAATTAAAAAAAAAAACAAAAGCAAAGAACCTCCTGATAATTAGAACTAACCATCGAGGAAGGTATCCATCTTGGAAAGTAGTTGAGTTACCTGATCCTGAAGGAGTTCAAGTACAACCACTTGTTAGGAGCATCTTTGGAGACATTCTTGCACAGAGTAAGGGGCTGAACACTTGACTTCTCAGATTGCTTCCAAATCTTAGGTTTGTGAATGCTGAGTAGTGAAGGAATTACAGCAGATAAAAATCAGCTTCAAACTGGTCAGCTTCAGCAGAGGGGCTGAGATCACAAAATGGTAGATCATTGGAAGCTATAAGATGATCAGAAATTTAGAATTATAAAGGTCCTTAGATGTGAAGAATCCAACCCGCCTCATTTTATATCTGGGGAAACAGAAGGTAGCCAATCAATCAATCAATAATTAAAAGCCTACTCTGCAGGGATTGCTAAGTAGTGGGTGCAGTGGATGGAGTACCAAAGTAGGAGTTAGGAGGACCCGAGTTTAAATCCAGCCTCAGAAACTCAGACAGAGAGAATTTGTAGGAGAATATTAAAAAAAAATTAAGAAAAGAAGATAACAATAAGAAAAGATACAAAAACTTTAGGGATGTAGCCAAAGTAATCTTTAGGAGAAGATTTTTTATCTCTAAATGGAGACAGACAGATAGACAGATGTAGACTCTGAGACAAAAAGAGGGACAGACATGCAAAGAGATAGAGACCCTGGGCAAATCACTAAAATCCTGTTTGCCTCAGTTACCTCACCTGTAAAATAGGGATAATAATAGCACCTATCTCCTAGGTTTGTTGTGAGGTTCAAATGAGATAATAAATGTAAAGTGCTTATTTAACATGTAACTGTTTTATGTGCTGGTATTGAGGGGGTTTTAGAATAAAAAATGAAATATCATCTACTCTTAAGAAGTTAGATCATATAGGTAGCTGGGATTTGGACCTTGGCCATTGAACAACAAATGCAATCCTCTTTCCACTAGATCAGGGGTCGGCAACCTTTTTGGCCGTGAGAGCCATTAATGCCACATTTTTTAAAATGTAATTTTGTGAGAGCCGTACAGTGCTCACAGTGCGCGCTCTTGTAACAGCGCCTGAAAAAAAATTGACTTTATGGCTCCTGCAGAAAGAGCCAGATATGGCCCTCAAAAGAGCTAGATATGGCTCGAGAGCCATACATTGTAGACCCCTGCACTAGATCATGTACTCTCATCATCTGTCCTACAATATCATTCACCTGGACAACTTCTTTCTAATTATGTGTTTCTAAAGGTTGAGTGAACAGTGTGATATTAGCAAATGGATTATTTGGGCCTTAATTCAAGAAGGATTCCTACCGAAGGTAAAGTTTGAGCTGGCATTTGCAAAAAGGAATCATAAGAGACAGAGGAGAGAATAGAGAGAGGAGGGGGAGGGAGAGAGAGAGAGAGAGAGAGAGAGAGAGAGAGAGAGAGAGAGAGAGAGAGANGGGAGAGAGAGAGAGAGAGAGAGAGAGAGAGAGAGAGAGAGAGAGAGAGAGAAACAGAACAACTAGTCATTTCAGTGAAATAAAACTAGGAAAGTAACAAATGAAAAAACTTCAAATAAACAAGAAAAAAGAAAATTAAATCAGATGAACAAAAATGAAAACAAAAACATCATCACCACCACCAAAAATGGACTGATATAGGTAGTTATTAATTTTAATGTAATAGATAAACTATTAGCTATTCTGATTTAGACATACACACAGAGAAAGGAATACCACATGACCAAAACTATAAAAAGAATTCGCATGAAGAAAAAATGAAGAAAATTATAATAAACTATTTTGCCCAATTATATTATAGCAAAACTGAAAACTTAGATTAAATTTATGAATACTTGCTAAAATATAAAATATGCAGATAAATAGAATAAAAATAGATTACCCGATTTTAGAAAAAAATGAATAAGCTCTTTCTGAACTCCTGAGGGAGAGGAAGAAAAACAGAAACAGATGTATTTACAAATGAATTCTATTACACATTCAAAGAATGATTAATTCCAATATTATGAACTCTGCAAAAATTGGAGAAAAATATATCCTACTAAATTCCTTTCATACAAATACGAGAGCAAGACAAAAAAGAAAACTATAGACTAACATCCTAAATAAATGATGCCACAAAATTAAACAAATTATTAGCAAAGAGACTATACTAATACAGCCAAAAGATTAGGACCAGGCCTACTTTATTCCAGGGATGCAGAATTGTTTTCAATATTAGCAAAATTATAAACATAAAAAACAATATCCAACCTCATTTCAATCTTGACATCTTTTCAAACTTACATTTCTCTTCTGAGTTCTTCTAGTGGTGTTGGCTATTGTTTCATGATGTCTGTTGGGTTCATTTTCCTTTGTAGTATAATATTTATTCAATTATTGCCTTTCTTTGAATTTATACTCACTTTTCTTTCTATATCTCTCTGTTCCTCTATATCAGTGATTCCTAAAGTGGGCGCTACCATCCCCTGGTGGGTGCTGCAGCGATCCAGGGGGGCGGTGATGGCCACAGGTGCATTTATCTTTCTTATTAATTGCTATTAAAATTGAAAAAAATTAATTTTTTCTGGACAGGGGGTTGTAGGCCAAAAAAAATTTGGGAACCACTGCTCTATATCTTTGAAAGTTAAGCATATGTAAGCATATAAGCATATAACTTTTCTTTCTTGGACTTCCTTTCTTTCAACCCTTTATTTGTATTCCAGTAGCTTGTTTCTGACCTCCACATTCTCCCTTCCCATCTCCTACTAAAGTCTAGCCCTGGGGCAGCTGGGTAGCTCAGTGGAGTGAGAGTCAGGCCTAGAGACAGGAGGTCCTAGGTTCAAACCCGGCCTCAGCCACTTCCTAGCTGTGTGACCCTGGGCAAGTCACTTGACCCCCATTGCCCACCCTTACCAATCTTCTACCTATGAGACAATACACCGAAGTACAAGGGTTTAAAAAAAAAAAGAAATAGCTAAAGTCTAGCCCTGTAATTTGACATTCTCAGCTTTTATAGCATTGGAGGGTCTGGCTCCTCACCTACAGTAAATTCTGTGAAGAAAACATTACCCCAAATAGATTTCTAGTTCCTTTTCTGTGAGTTGGGGAAGTCTCTAGCTATCTCTGTACTGCCATCTTTCATCTCCAATTCTTAAACCCACTTCCAATTATATTCTCTTTCTTTCATGTAACTGGACAGAGATTAGAGCCAAGATGACAGAGTGAAGTGAGCCATTTTGCTGAGTTCTCCCAATTTATCCCTTTAAACAATGTTAAAAAAGCAGATGATATGGTTGAACAGAATAATTTTCTTCTGCCTTTAATGTGGGTTTGGGTTAGAGTTAAGTATTGTTATGGGGGGACCAGAGAGGGATCTCCAGAGCTAGATTGCAGAAGCCTTTGAGGGTCCTTGAACTGTTTGAGCCTGTATTACGAGCTTTGTGGTAAGGCTGCTGAAAGGTAGCTCTAAATATTTCAGTTGTCCAGTTTTATTTTATGAGGCTTTTATCTTCTTGGTGTTTCTGTCTTAGTATCTTATGGTTTCAATTTTAGTTCCTTTCAATTGAGGGTCTCTTTTCTTTGTTTTGAGATTATTAGTTTAGAGTAGTATGTGGAAAACAACTGTTTCACCATCTAGCTGATCACATTTCACATTGACTTTAAAAAGTGAATGAATAACCAAGGTCTAGTGAGAAGAGTCTTGCTCTTAAGTCAGGAGACCTAGGTTCAGACCCTGATTGTGACACTTATTTGGTTTTGTCATTTCAACTCTCAGAACCTTAGTTTCCTCACCTGAGAAACAGACATCCTACTCCTTTGCATTGCCTATTTCACAGGGTTCCTGTGGGGAAACCTTAAAATAATATAGAAATTAGAATGATTATTAACGATCCCAATTTTGTAATGATGTGCATACAGAAAGATGGCTTTCTTCATTAGCATTGCCACTCTCTCTTCCCTTTGAAGAAGAAAAGATATTTTGTTTCCATAACATATACACTTCACATTTCAACAGTTCTGCTTAATTCACCAGTCTTTTATTATACTTGGATCACATCAGTGGCATGTAGTTCCAAACAAAAAGTAACCCAATCCCTGGCCTCACGATCTACATAGTATAAGAGAAGGCAGACATTTCATACAGAAATATAAATGATTCAGTCCCAACAAAACTCAGCAGCAGGAGTTAGAAAGAGATTTAAACTCCATTTAAAATCACACTAGCCAACATAAAATATTTAGGAATTTATCTACCAAGACAAACACAGGAATTATATGAACACAACTACAAAATACTTTTCACACAATTAAAACTAGATCTAAATAATTGGAAAAACATTAATTTCTACTGGGTAGAACAAGCTAATATAATAAAAATGACAATCCTGCCCAAATTAATCTACTTATTCAGTGCCATACCTATCAAACTACCAAAAAACTTTTTTTTTTATAGAATTAGAAAGAATTATAACAAAGTTCATCTGGAAGAACAAAAGATCAAGAATATTAAGGGAAATAATGAAAAAAATGTGAAGGATGGGGGCCTACCAATGCCAGATCCTACTACCATGCAGTGGTTATCAAAACAATATGGTACTGGCTAAGAGACAGAAGGGTGGATTAATGAAATAGACGAAGGACAAATTTCCTCAGCAGCCTAGTGTTCAATATACCCAAAGACCCCCAGCTTTTGGGACAAGAACTCACTATTTGACAAAAACTGCTGGGAATATAGTATAGGAAAAATTAAATTTAGATCAGCATCTTATACCCTATACTAAGATAAATTCAAAATGGGTAAATGACTTAAATAGAAAGAGTGATATCATAAATTAGGTGAACATAGAATAGTATACCTGTCAGATCTGTGGGAAAGGAAGGAATTTAAGAACAAGGAAGTGATAGAAAACATTACAAAATATAAAATGAATGATTTTGATTATATCAAATTAAAAAGGTTTTGTACCTATGAAACAATGTAACCAAAATTAGAAGGAAAGCAAAAAACTGGGAGAACATTTTTATAACAAAACTCTGACAAAGGTTTAATTTCCCAAATACATAAGGAATTATGTCAAATTTACAAAAAATCAATCCAATTGACACATAGTTAAGGGACGTGAACAGGCAATTTTCATATGATGAAATCAAAACTATCAATAAGCACATGAAAATGTGTTCTAAATCTCTCCTGATTAGAGAAATGTAAATTAAAACAACTGAGGTACCACCTTATACCTAGTAGACTGGCCAATATGGCAGCAAAGGAAAGTGATAAATGTTGGAGGGGATGTGGCAAAATTGAGACACTAATACACTGCTGATGGAATTGTGAATTGGTCTAACCATTAAGGGCAATTTGGAATTATGCGCAAAGGGCTTTAAAAGACCGCCTACCCTTTGATCCAACCATACCACTGCTGGGTTTTTACCCCAAAGAGATAATAAGGAAAAATACTTGTACAAAAATATTGATAGCCACATTCTTTGCGGTGGCAAAACATTGGAAAACGAGGGGGTGTCCACTGATTGGGGAATGGCTGAAAAAATTGTGGTATCTGATGGTGATGGGGTATTATTGTGCTGAAAGGAATTATAAACTGGAGAAATTCCAGGTGAACTAGGAAGAACTCCAGGAGTTGATGCAGAGTGAAAGGACTAGAACCAGGAGAACATTATACACAGAGACGGATACACTGTGGTAAAATCAAATGTAATAGACTTTTCTACTAGTAGCAATGAAATGACCCAAAGACAATCCAGAGGAACTTATGAGAAAGAACACTATCCACATCCAGAGAAAGAACTGTGGGAACAAACGCAGAAGAAAAATATATGTTTGATCATGTAGTTTGATATGAATATGATTAGAGTTTTGATGTTAAAGGATCACTACTGCAAATATGAAATAACATGGAAATAGGTTTTGAACAATGGTATATGTATAACCCAGCGGAACTTCTTGTCAACTCCAGGAGAAGGGAGGATAAAGTGTGTGTGTGTGGGGGGAATCATGAATCATGTAACCATGGAAAAATATTCTAAACAAAAAAAGGGGGGGAAATGATTCAGGGTAATACATGACAACAGAGACCCAGACAAAATGCTTTAGAAAAATTTGAGGAGGGACAGATCTAGGAGTGTGATGGTATGAGATTTTAACACTAGCCTATACTTCTTTTCTTTTTTCTTGATGCCCTATGTTTAAATGGAAAAGTTTAAAGTGGAAAAGTTCCATATTGAGTTTGAAAATAGCCCATTCTCTGACTGAATTAGGTTGAATTTCAACCCCACTCTTTGAATGAACTAAGAACAAAGTCAGGGTGCTTATCTGTCAACAAACTCCTTAAGATAAGGGGAACACCTGCACAACCAGGAAGACACTTGCCTCTTGTACCACTTGACTCCTGGCATCCAGAAGATCTGCTTCTGATCCAGACTGAGGTTGGAGTCTGCCAAATCAGAGTGATACAGAAAAGTGACATCATAAATAGCTTCAATGGGACTAAGGAAAGGAAGCAGGTCACTTTCCTAGGAATCACTGTGAGAGAAGATGACTAGCTAGTGTAGCTGTAAGGCTGGCTTGAGAAGGTGACTGACTAGGAGAGTGCCAGAGTTGGCAAGCTTTGGCTAGGAGAGAAGACTTGCCATGAGAACAGCCAGTGACTGGTGCCTTTTCTTTCTCTGATCTTTTAAAAATTATTTAATAAATATATAGACATTAAAATACAGTCTCCAAAGAATATTAATCTTAACAATGGTAAATGTTTAACAACCAGTTCTCTAAGAAAAAAAAAAGTACACAGAAAAGAAAATGTACAAATAACACAGGCAGTCAAGTGATGCAGTGCACAGCATTCTGGGCCTCGAGTCCGGAAGATTTGTCTCCCTGAAATCAAATCTGGCCTCAGATGCTTGCCAGCTATGTGACCCTGGGCAAGTTACTTGACCTTGTTTGCCTCAGTATCCTCATCTATAAAATGAGCTGGAGAAGGAAAATGGCAAACCCTCCAGTATCTTTGTCAAGAAAACCCCAAATATGGCTACAGAGTTGGACACAACCAAATAATAACAACATACACAATACACATTAATCTTTAATCTGCATTATTAACATTTTTTAGCATTTTTAGTCTAGACAATCAACAAAACAATAAATCAAGCCTTTGTTTGTAGTGTTTACTCATTTTCAAAATGAATATACTTTCACTGAGATTTTATTATTTTTCTTAGTCAGTTCAAGCTGACTCCATCACACACCTTTCTTTTGAGGAAAGGGGATTGGTAGAAGATGACACACAGGAAATGGCAGTGAAAGTGTATAGAAATAGAGGTAGTACATGCTTGTATGTGAATCTTGGATCTCCCATTCACTGCAATGAATAATACTGGTATCACATGCAAGATGGAATTTTTCACCCTATATGCACAAAATTTAAAGAACTCATAGGAACCGATAAACTAATGTAGAAAATATTTAAAGGGACTCAAAGTATCCTGTAAGCATTCTATAACTATGGTTCCCCTCCAATGAGTCCTATGTTTCTTCCATTTCTCTCCCTCCCACAAGATATTATACTGCATCCTCCAGACTCAAAAATACTATCCTGTCGTGGAGATGTCCTCTAAAAGGTAGGCACAGTTTAGTGCTATTTCTTAGAAGCTACACTATCCAAATAATTCACAGTAATAGCACAGAAAAAAGTCACAGTCTTCTACTCTTTAGTGTCATGACATTAGTCCTACTCCTTTTGAAAATGGTGGGGAGAACATGGGTGACTCTTCTCTTTCTCTAAATGAAGCACCTTAAGAAATTCCTTTTTTGGGGAGTGGAGTCAAGATGGCAACTTAGTTGCAGCAAAAGCTGAAACCTCTCTGACAATGCTGCCAAACCAACCTTTAAAAAGTGCCTCAAAATGACAGGAGTTAAGAGATTTCTTTTTTTTTCCCCCACTGGAACAGTTAGATTACTAAACTTTTGAACTTGAGATTGCCTACAAGGCAACTGAAGAAATTTCCTTTCTCTAGCTAGAAGATTAGATTCCTTTTTTCTACTTTTCCCCTTCCTTTCTTAAAACCAATATAATAGAACAAAACCACATTCAGGCACTGGACTTATCTTATTTAACTTTCTCTGAAAACTTCGAAGACATGAAGATTCATGATGGACATTTGTCTTGATTCTCCATCTATTAGAATAAAAGTTCTTCATCTTTTAGACCTTTTCCATTATTCAAATATCTTTAACCTTTGCAAATTTCTCTGGTGCCTGTGTTTGTATTTCAAAATTCCTATTCAACAATGACCTTTTTTTCAGGCAAGCTTGGAAGTTTGTTCCTCTATTAAAGGCCCATTTTCCCACTGTAGGAATATATTCAGTGTTTCAGGATAAATTATTCTCAGCTGTAAGCCCTTATCTTTTACTTTTTGTAATGCCATATCTCAACATTTTCTTTATGTAGTTGTTGCTAAGTATTGTGTATTTTTGATTTGAGTTCTTTGACGTTTAAAATCTTTCTAGATGTTTATAGTATTTTTTTATTTCACACAGAAATTCTGGATTTGGGCCACAACTCTCTGGGTTTTTAAAGTTTGAGGTTTCTTTCATGAGGTAATCAGTGAATTCTTTCACTTTCACTTTGCCCCATAGTTCTAATAAATCTAAGCAGATTTTATTTTTTGTGGTGTCTTAAAACATAATGTTCAAGAATAGCTTGGAAGTAGAGAATCAGAGAAGTTACCCAGTAGAAAAGGCACTTTGGCACAGTGATTAGTCTAGTTAAGCACAACACGTTTAACTCAACCTGGCCAGAGAGGTCTCTAGTCAATATATAGAAGCTATTATCATCAAAGAACCTTTAGGGACAAAAAAAGATCAAAATTTATAGGTCCATAGCTGAGAGCTATTCCCAAGCATATGAGATTTTCTTACTCATGTTCTCATTAAAAGGTTTCTGAAAGTTTTTAACTATGCTCCCTCATAGATATTGATTGCATTGGTGGGTCAATTGGTAGACTCAAGTCTGTGGGGATTGTAATTTCTTTCTTATTCATACATTTAGTTTGATATATGAGCACCTGTGATGTTATTAGGTTACTCTGATTTATTTTTACTTTATTGTCAATTAAATACCCATGTTTAGGATCTAAAAGTCTTATTATAATTAGTTGTTTTTTGAAAATGTAAACACATTTGTGGGAACTTGAGAACTAAAGTGGTGAGTAGAAAAAGTATATTCCCTACAAATAATATTACCCAGAAGACCTTGAGAGAGTTGAGTATAACCCTATGATGGTGACTTTTCTCTGGAAACTTTAGACCTATTAGTATGTGAGAAGGTTAAAGTGAGTGAACTTAGAGAGGATGAGAGGTATGAGGTACTGAATTGCATGTAAACAAACATCAGATACCTGTTTCACTTTTATGGGAATTTATATTGTTTTCCCTATTACAGTAAAAGCTCTTTGAGGTCAGGGGCTGATTTATTTATGTCTTAGTTCCCCACTTTGTTTCTCTCGCACTTAGCATAGTGCCTGGCACCTGGTAAAAGTTTATTAAAGGCTTGTTGGTTGATAGATTGAAGGAATGAATCCAAACAACTCTGATATTTCGACTAAATCCAGAAAATTGTCAATGATGACTTTGAAGTAGGTGTTCATTTAATATCCATTTTATAGTTGAGGAAACCAAGACTGAGAGAGGACAAGAAGATAAGGACCCAGGGTACCCGAGCTGGTAAAGTCTCTGGACTTTGATTCAAACTCAGACTTCTGACTCTAAGGCTGGCATTTTATCTACTATGTCACCTTGCTGCTGTGGTACATGACTATAACAAAATATTGACTATGCTCTAAGAAACTATGAATATGAAGAATTCAGAGAAATGTTGAAGTATTTATAAAAACTGATAAAGAGTGAAATAAACAGAACCAGCAAAATAACTCAGCAGCTAGGTGGCAGTGGAAATAATACTGAGCCTGGAGTCAAGACTCAATTTCCTGATTTCATATCTGGTTTCAGACACTTACTAGCTGTATGACCCTGGACAAGTCACTCAATCCAATTTGCCTCAGTTTCTCCATCTGTAAAATGAGCTAGATAAGGAAAAGGCAAATTACTTTAGTATTCTTGCCAAGAAAACCCCAAATGGGGTCTCAAAAGTTGGACATGACTATAAAACAATTGAATAAGAAAAACAAAAATAATGAAAGTGGCAACAAAATGAAACCTGAATGTTATGTAATGACAATGACCGAGGTTGGCCCCAGTCAGCTTCCTTTCAGATGTGGGGGACTCTAGATATGGAATACTGCATGGGATTTTAAACATGGTTGTATTTGCTGAAATTTCTTTTTCTTATTTTCTTTAAAATTTTTGTAAATCATGGATGACTCACTGGCTAAGGGAGTTGTGAACTGACTTTTAACCCCTGCATATCCTACACACATGCCTTACTTACACTGTACTTTGAAATTTGAGCCTACTCATGAACATGATGTTAGATTTAAAATTCTCTGGAAACTGTATATTAATTTATAATTATTATTAGATAGTAATTGGAGTTGGAGAGAAAGAAAGGCACATGAACACCTGGCCACACTTAGCTAATCTGAGTTTGCTGCACCTCATATCTTCCATTTACTGGACAAGAGAGACTGAGCTAGGGAAAGTCAAAAGGACTGTGTGATGTTTCCTAGTCAAAGCCCGAGCCCCATCTGCCCCACCAGGCAAGTTCCCAAGACCAAGAGCCAAACTCATTATTGCTTCCTTGAACCCTAATTTATAACCTCCATGATGTCACTCTTTCTGGGTCTCTATGGTTGCACAAACTTGACCTCAGTCTGGATCAGAGGCCATTCTTTCTGATGCCAAGAGTCATGGGGGACAAGAGGCAAGCATCTTCCAGGACGCCATAAGGTCTCTGGCATCCTCCCATAGTACACATATGTGCCCAATCAAAGAGTGGGGCTGAGACCAAAATGTATTTTCAAAACTTTCTTTTTAAAAAAGAAAGAGGGCTTATGACTTATGACTTGTCACTTGTTTATATGGGTATATGATTTGGGGTTTCAGCTTTAAAAGACTGCTCTATGGTAAAAATGAATAATGTGGAAATAGGTGTCAAATGATAACATTCGTACAACCCAGTGGAATTGCTTGTTGGCTCTGGGAGGGGGGATGGAAGAGGGTAGACAAAGAAAAGGAATCATGTAAACATGGAAAAATATGCAAAAGAAAATTTAAATAAAAAAATAAAAAGGAAAGAGGGGGTATAGATTTGTGTTGATTTCACACAGTAGTTTGTACTTGTGGTAGCCCATGCATCAAGATTTTGGGGGTTAATATTTTGTTCCAGCTGTTCTTACTGAATCTGGAGTCAAGAAGATCTGAGTTCAAATACGTACAGCTCTATGAGTGAGAAATAATTTAATCTTTGTCTCAATTTCTTCAGCTGCGAAATGAGGATAATAATAGAATCTATCTCCCAGGGTTGCTGTGAGGATTAAATGAGATGAATTTATAAAGTGCTTAATACAATGCAAGGTAAATATTAAACACTATATCAAAGTAAGCTATTATTACCACCACCACCACCACCACTACTACTACATTTTAGTAAATATCTTTCCTAAAAGCTAATTGTTTTTTAGCCAACCTATTAAATCTATAATCTATAATAATAATCTATAAAGTTATTGACTGATTGTATAGGATAAATACTCTGATGGTGGCTCATTAATTATGTTAATATTAGAATGAGTTACCCCCTAAAACTGCAGAAGCAATCTTTCCTCTTGGGACCCAATCTCCAGTGGTGAATATAGGTATTATCTTTCCTGTTAGAATATAAGGCATCTTGTGGGCAGGGATTGTTTCACTTTGTTCCCATCATTTAAGACAATAACTGACACATAGGCATTTAATAAATGTTTATTGATTGATTCCCAGCAATGTTTGATTTTCAATGATACAGACCTGCTCATAAATGCATTCCTGCTCTGACCCTGGGCTCCCTTCTGCTTCTGTCTTCTTATTTTCCATATGGAGACTACTGAAACTTCAGAATTCTGCCTATCAGATAAAAGATTTGCCACCATTTTCCCTTCATGGTTCCTACAAGCTATACACAAGGGAATCAACTCTAGAACCCAACACATTTTCAGTCTCACTGGATGGGCAGAAGCTGGGAGTGCCTTCCTCTACTCACTACTTTAATTCTAAATCACCTCACAGTCCCTTATTAAAGGTTTGCCTGAAGGACAGCTCACTGGTACACCAGAGATCAATACACCATTGATACTCATATCTAAAGGACTAAAACTACTCTCAAATTGCCCAAGATGCTGTCTCAAACACTTTGCCCCCAAAATATATGCAATTGGCATTGTTTTACAACTAACACCATTTGCCCCCATATACTTTCATTTCTGACTTAATGAGAGCTGAATTCAAATCCAGAGCTTCAGATTCTGTTCTGTTACAAATATCCAGTGATTGACCTCTAATCACATTTATTCCTTCAATTGCCAGCATCAAGAGAACACACTGATGATTCCTTTTAATGGACAATTACAGCTATAAAGTATAACTTCTCAGAATTTCAGAATTCTCAGATTTGGAAGTAGCCCATCCTTGCAATCTAAAAGTCATCCTTGATAACTCAGTCTTTCCCACCTCATATCTAAGCTGTTGTCAAGGCCTTTTGTAGCATCTCTCCAATATACTCGCTTTTGTTTTCTGACCATGCCACTACTGATGTAGAGGCCATCATCACCTCACATCTGGATTATTGCAATATCCTGATGGTGGGGCTGCCTGCACCAAGTATGTCTCTACTTCAAACTATCTCCCATTCAATAAAGTGATTTCCCTAAAACCATGGGCTGATTATGTCACTCTTCTACTCAATAAACTCCAGTGGCTCCCTATTATCTCTAGGAGCAAATACAAAATACTCTATTTGTCATTAAAAATCCTCCTACCTTTCCAGTCTTCTTATTCTTATTATTCTCCCATTGATACTAGACTCCTAGTTGTTATACCTACATGGCATTCCTTCTCTTGACTGAATTGCCATTTTTACTGGCACTTCCCCATACCTAAAACATTCACCCTTCTCATCTCTACCTACTTACTCCCCTGGCTAAAAATCCTGGTCTCCTTCCATTGATCTCCAGCTTCCTTCCCATCATGGCATACTCTTCCATTGGCTACCACCTGAGTTAGTCTGAAAAAGACAACTTGTCTTGACACTGTTGTTGTTCGTTGATTCTATAGAAAACAATTAGCTCTTGTTAGAGCTGAAAAAAATTGCCTGTTTTCTTAACAAGTTGCCAGACAACATGAATGCCAAATGTCAAATGAACTTGTCAGGTCTGTTGATGCCAACAGCTAATTCTCATTCATTCACACTTCAGTGCATCCTCATGGGCCATTTGTACCTCATGGTGTCTGTCGCACTGTGGATAGCCCTCCTTCACATCTCCATCCATCTCCTCCAGAAACTTCCCCTGAAGGTGGGAAACAATTTCAGGGAAAACAAATGAGTGGTAATATATGTGCCTCTTTTTATTTAGCTGGCACAAAACCAGAACACTTAGAAGCCCTCTGACCTAATTCTCAAGGCTGGAAGGAGACTCAGAAAAATAAAAGGTAGACTTTTAAAGCTGGAAAAGACCTTGGAGATTGTTTAGTTCAAACCCCTCATTTTACAAATGGGGAAACAGAGACCCACAGATTGGTTTCAGGTCACATAAGTTGATGGCAGAGCTGGGATTGGAACTCAGGGCTCCTACACCCACAAGTTGAGGAGGGTTCTTTTCAAAGTACCAAGCCTGGTGCTTTTCAGAGAAGGGTTATGAGAATCTTAGCCCTAGGGAAACTCTTTAAAATGAATAGTCTTTCTCTTTGTCTCTGAATTGAGAAGCAATCTTCTTTCAAGCCACAGAAATCCCAGCCTCAGGTAGTCACTGTCTTATTTATGTCTGGTTTGAGTCAGAGATAAGCTGGGGATCTCTGGGTCTGGCAGCTCAGCTGCTGCTGCTGCCCAGATCCTGGTGACACTCTCTCTACTTTTTTTCATTGCCTAGGGAGATGCCATGGGGAAGACTGTTGTTTTTTCTTTTTGCTTCTTCCCTCTCTCTACCCATTTCCTTTTCAACTCATTTTTGAAATCCTATTCTCCCTCCCATCCATCCACTCCTTTTCTACTTCCAGCATCTCTGGGGTAATTCAGATTCTCATCATATTTGCCTGGACTGGAGTGACAATCTTAACAACTGGTCTCCCAGCCTCAGGCTCTCCTCCCTCCCACCTATTCTCCATAAGTTGTCAGGAAAGGCACAGCTTTGGCCCTGGCATTCCCCTGTTTAAAAACCTTCTGTGGTTCCCCATTTTCTGAAGAATTCTTCCTCAAATCTAGTATTCCAGCCACTCTAGTCTTGAAGTAACTTCCAGGTCTTTTCTTCTAGAACTCTCTTCCAGTCACATCAGACTCTTCAGAGTAACAAATAATTGTTGCTGTCTGTTGTTCAATTGTTTTTAGTTTGTGTCTGATTCTTCATGATCCCATTTGGGGTTCTCTTGGCAAAAAATATTGGAGTGGTTTGCCATTTCCTTCTCCAGTTCATTTTACAGATGAGGAAACTGAGGCAAACAAAGCTCAGTGACTTACTCAAGGTCAAACAGCTAGTTAAGTGTCTGGGGCCAGATTTGAACCTTAGGTCCTCCTGATTTCAGGTCTGGCACTCTTATCTACTAACTCAATTACAATATTTAGTTCATTTTCATCCTAAAGACAATATAACTTCCCCTAAGATTCTTGTAGTTTCCTCCTTTGTGGTTTTAGAGAGTTTATTTCAGACAAAAAGTTATGAGTTTAATCTCATTGAGCTCCCAGTTAGTAAAATTCCTATCATTTAGACAAGAATTTGGACTTTAAGCTGGTTTTAGTTCCTATTTATCACCGACTAATTTTTGGACACTTTATGGCAAAATTCAAATTGCTGCAAACATTTTAAAACAAAAGAGATATTATCATGTCTGTGCATAGACAAACATTCTCCAGAGAGCAAGCTGGGGAAAGAAACAGGTCTATAGATAGCATCAGCCTGGGTTATCTGCTCTGAGATGTCTGAGAACAAATGGACTTCTCTTTATCTCTCTTCTCTGTCTCTGCCCATTTCCATGTTCACTTTGTCTTTCACTAGTTGTCTTAGGGCAGTTCATTCTTGGTGCAGGTCTATATTTCACCCCACCCCTCCAACTTATTTTCCTTTTACTTCTAGACCCTCAGAAACCTTATTCAGGAAAACTCAATCTGGCTCTGGTTAAATATTAGGAAAACTATCAGCATAATTGACCATAACAATAACAAAACTAACAGAAACCACATGATTGTCTCAATAGATGCAGGAAAAGTCTTTGACAAAATACAACACTCATTCCTATTAAAAACACTAGAAATCATGGGAATAAATGGTCCTTTCCTTTAAACAAATATTATCTATCTAAAACCATCGGCAAGTATCCTCTGCAACGGGTATAAGTTAGAAGCCTTCCCAATATGTTCACAAGTGAAGAAAGAAAGCTCATTATTACCACTGTTATTTAATATTTTATTAGAAATGCTAGCTTTAAAGATTGCTCTATGGTAAAAATGAATACTATGGAAATAGGTATCAAGTGACAACATTCGTACAACCCAGTGGAATTGCTCGTAGGCTCTGGGAGGGAAGGGAAAGAAAATGAATCATGGAAACATGGAAAAATATGTTAAAAAGAAATTAAAAAGAAATGCTAGCTTTAGCAATAACAGAAGAAAAATAAACAGAAGGAATTGAAGTAGGCAATGAGGAAACGAAACAATCACTCTTTGCAAATTGGCATGATAGTATATTTAGGGAATCCTAGAGAATCAACTGAAAAACTAGTTGAAATAATTAATATTTAGCAAAGTTGCAGGATACAAAATAAACCCACATAAATCATCAGCATTTCTATATATTTCCAGCTAAGCTCAGCAGCAAGAGAAAGAAAGAGAAATTCCATTTAAAATAACTCTAGACACTATAAAATACTTGGGATTCTACTTGCCAAGACAAACACAGGAATAATACTGACAAAATTATAAAACACCTTTCATTAAATCTAAATCTAAACAATTGGAAAAGCATTAATTGTTCCTGGGGAGAACAAGCTAATATAATAAAAATGGCAATCCTGCCCAAATTAATTTACTCATTTAGTGCCATACTTATCAACCTACCAAGAAACTTTTTACTGCATTAGAAAAAATTATAACAAAGTTCATCTGGAAGAGCAAATGAGCAAGAATATCAAGGGAAATAATGGAAAAAAATGTGAAGGATGAGGGCCTAGCAGTACAGATCTTAAAATGTACTATAAAACAGTTGTCATCAAAACAATATGGTACTGGCTAAGAGATAGAAGGGAGGATCAGTGGAATAGATGGGGTGAATGATCTCAGCAAGACAGTATATGATAAACCTAAAGATCCCAGCTTTGGGGACAACAATCTACTATTTGACAAAAACTACTGGGAAAATTGGAAAACAGTTTGGTATAAATTAGGTTTAGATCAACATCTCACACCCTACAGCCTACACCAAGATAAATTCAGAATAGGTGAATGATTTAAATATAAAGAAGGAAACTTTAAGTAAATTAGGTAAACATAGAATAATATACCTGTCAGATCTATGGAAAAGGAAAAATTTTAAGACAAAGCAAGAGATAGACAATATTACAAAATGTAAAATGAATAATTTTGTTTATATTAAATTAAAAAGTTTTTGTGCAAACAAAACCAATGCAACCAAAATTAGAAGGGAAGCATCAAACTGGGGAAAAAATCTTTATAACAAAAAACTCTGACAAAGGTTTAACTACTCAAATTTATAAGAAGCTAAATAAATTGTACAAAAAAAAAAAAAGCCATTCCCCAGTTGATGAATGGACAAGGGACATGAATAGGCAATTTTCAGATAAAGAAATCAAAACTATTCATAAGCACATGATATAGTGTTTTAAATGTCTTATAATTAGAGAAATGCAAATGAAAACAACCCTGAGCAGATTGGCCAATAAGACAGTAAAGTAAAGTAATTAATATTGGAGGGGATGTGGCAAAATCTGGACACTAATACATTGCTGGAGGAAGTTGTGAATTAATCCAGCCATTCTGGAAGGCAATTTGGAATTACGCACACAAAAAAAATGTAAAAGAATGCATTCTATTTGATCCAGTAATATCACTAGTAGGCTGGTATCCCAAAGAGATAATAAGGGAAAATACTTGTACAAAAATATTCATAGCCACACTATTTGTGGTGGCAAAAAATTAGAAAATGAGAGGGAGTCCATTGATTGGGGAACGACTGAACAAATTGTGGTATCTGATGGTGATTGAATACTATTGTGCTGTAAGAATAAAGATCTGGAGGCTTTCTCTATGACATGGGAAAATTTCAATGAATTGAAGCAGAATGAAATGAGCAGAACCAGAAGAACATTGTATACAAAAAGTAAAACATTGTGGAACAATCCAAGGTAATGGACTTTGCTACTAGTAGCAATGCAAAAAGTCATATCACTCCTGAAAGACTTATGTAAAAGAATGCTATCCACATTGAGAGAAAGAACTCTGGGAGTAGAAATGCAGAAAAGCAAAATATATGACATCACCTATCACATGTATATATGGGTATGTGATTTGGGGTTAGGCTTTAAAAGATTGCTCTATAGCAAAAATGAATAATATGAAAAAAGGTATCAAATGATAACATTTGCACAACCCAGTGGAATTGCTTGTCTGGGAGGGGGAAGGGAAGAGGGAAGGAGAGAAAATGAATCAAGTAAACATGGAAAAATATTTAAAAATTAAAATTAAAAAAACCTACTGGGAAAACTGAAAAACAGTATGGCATAAACTAGACATAGACCAATTTCACTCACCCCAAAACCCAGATAATGTCAAAATGGGTTTATGATTTAGACATAAAGCATGATACTATAAGTAAATTAGAGAAACATAGAGTAGTTTGGTTATATGATGGTCATGAAATACTATTGTGCTATAAGAAATGATGAGCAGGATGCTTTCAGCAAAAGCTGGAAAGATCTAAATGAATTGATACGGAGTGAAATAAGCAGAACTAAGGGAACGTAGTAATAGCAATATTGTATGATGATCAACTGTGAAAAACTTAGCTACTCTCAACAATACAATGATCCAGGACAGTTCTGAAGGACTTATGACAAAGAACGTTATCCACCTCCAGAGAAAGAACTCTTGGATTAGGACTGCAGATCAAAGCATATGATTTTTCACTTTAGTTTATTTGGGTATTTATTTTGGGGTTTTGGTTTTATATGAGTATTCTCTTACCACAATGACTAATATAGAAGTATTTTGCATGATAATTCATGTACAATCCAGATCAAATTACTTACCATCTCTGGAATAGGGGAGGGAAGGGCAAGAAACTGTTTGGATCTTATAATTTCTGGAAAATGTTATGTTGAAAATTATTACACGTAATTGGGAAAATGAAATTATTTACCTTCCTCTTTCCCTCCTTATCTATCTATCTATCTATCTATCTATCTATCTATCTATCTATCCATCCATCTATCCATCTATCCATCTATCTATCTATATCTGTTTGTCTGTCTATCCATGTGTGTAGAATAAATACAAATTAATACAAAGCATTTATAATTAGAGTCTAAAAGACAGAGAAGATTAATAATTGAGGAGATTAGGAAAGGCTTCAAAGACTTCCTGCTAGACATATATATTGCCAGGAAAATTTTTCTTGCTAACTAGTTTAACCAATTGCCAAACTCAATTGTTTTTGTTGTTTATTTTGTGTTGTTTCTTGTTGTTAAGGTGTTGTTAAGAAATACATATATTTTTACCTCCTTCTAAAATTAGGTGATCTGGGACAAAATGCTGCTCTCTCCAACTTAGTTATGGTCACATGTTAATGGCTAACTCTAGAGTCTCTGTGGAATGATCTTTTACCTCAGTAAAAAGATAAGATTTCACAGTGCTAAAAATGTGTCATATTTTCAGCATTTCAGGAATCTATATATGAGACAAAGGAATCTTTTTTGATGTTCTTTCTTCTTCTTCTTTCCACTCTTCTCTAATTGGTCCTAAGAGGTCTAGTTACAGAGGAAATCAGGAGGTTCCTCAAGGAAAGAGAGGAAAGAAAAGGTGCTAGCATATGTTTCATGAAAACATAGGAGGCTGGTGTGGTGACATAGAAAGAACCCTGTATTTGGAGGCAGTAGAGGAGCCAGGCAGTCTATAAACAGAGGCTGCCAGGATTTTGTGGACAAACAGAGCTACACCATGAAGTCAATCAGAGCTGGAAAAGAAGAGAAAGAAAGAAAAGAAAGGAAAAGAAAAAAGAAAAGAAAAAAAGAGAAAAGAAAAGAAGAAAAAGAAAAAAAGAAAAGAAAGAGAGACAGAGTTGTGCTGGGAGTCAGGAGGCCAAGGTTTTAGTTTGTCAAGGCTCTGACACAGGCTCTCTGGGTATCCCAAGGGAAGACATGCCTGAATGTCAGAATTTGAAAGACTTAGAGCATGAGGAAAGTAGGTGACACAGTGTTGGACCTAGATGCAGGAAAACATCTTCCAGAATTCAAGTCTGGCCTCAAATACCCTGGATGTGTCACTTAACCCTTTTAGCCTGTTTCCTCATCAGTCAAATGAACTGGAAGAGGAATTGCTAAGCCGCTTTAGTATCTATGCCAAGAAAACCCAAAATTGGGTTGCAAACAGTCAGACAGTACTAAACAACAACAAAGAACATTTTGAGTATAGAACTAGAAGGGGTTTCCTTGTAAATTCATCCTAAAGAATATCAAGGTTGGGGACAGAGGCTCAGTGGTTCAGTGGATTGAGAGTCAGGCCTAAAGAGAGGAAGTTGGGTTTAAATTTGAGTGCAGATACTCCCTAGCCGCATGACCCTTCAGCAGCCACTTAATCCCATTGCTGCTTCTGCCTTGGAACCGACACATAGTATTGATCCTAAGATGGAAGGTAAGGGTTTTTAAAAAAAGAAAAAAAAATGTCAGGGCAGAACAAGATCTTTTATAATACAGAACAATGAATTTTAGAGCTGAAAGAAGCCTCACAGACCATCCGGTCTGTACATACACATATACAAAGTCTCTCTCTTCTGCCTTATTGATGAGATCTAGAAAAATTAAGTGAGCAGTCACGGTAACTTAGTGTGGCCTTAGTGACAGTTCCACTTATGTTACAGACTCTCCAAAGAGTTTCTATGACCCAAGGAAGACCTGGATCCTGGGATCAGCAGATAGCTGATCACCTGCACTGATACAGCCAAGTACAAATGATTACCACCATAAAGACACCCTTCATGGAAGCAGGGATTCTATGTGCAGATACTTAGTTATAATTCATATCCTTGTCTCTGTGTTAAAATTAATGGTTTGGCTAAATATATGAAAATTACAAATCTTTTATTTATAAAAGTAGAGAAGTACAGAAATACAAAGGGATAGAAAAAGACATTAACCTATCTAACTAAATATTGTTCCAGTGCTTGGTTCAGCCAGGACTTGTTAACCTTCAATTAGAAGTAAACCAGGGGCAGCTGGGTAGCTCAGTGGAGTGAGAGTCAGGCCTAGAGACAGGAGGTCCTAGGTTCAAACCCGGCCTCAGCCACTTCCCAGCTGTGTGACCCTGGGCAAGTCACTTGACCCCCATTGCCCACCCTTACCACTCTTCCACCTATGAGACAATACACCGAAAGTACAAGGATTTAAAAAAAAAAAAAAAAAAAAAAAGAAGAAGTAAACTATCTCCAGAAGACAGGAAGGGAAAACCAGTTATCCACTCACCTAAGACAATGACTGGAGCTGAAAATGACTCCTGAGGCCTACTTTCTTATTTGAGCCAACTTCTTTTCTTTCTTGAAGTCAACTTCCTTCTTGGAGTGACTCTCTTCTTGGAGTTCACTCTCTACAAGCCTCCTTTACTAGATTCCTTTACCAGCCTCCCTCCTCAGGGATTTTCATGGCTTTTATGGGGGTTTTCTATTCCTGCCCCTTTTCATGAGGGCCAATCACAGTTTCCAAATTGTCTGAGTTCTCACCTTTGGAACCATACCTTTCTGACTGTTTTGGCTTGTTCTCACCTAGCATTAAGTAAGTTGTGAACTCACAGAGAACCAAGAATTCCCTTTCACATCTCAGTGGAGGCCATATTAATCCCCACCAATCCATTCCTGGACTTGGAAATTATTCATTCAATAAAGATGAACTTTCTTTTGTCTAATATTCAGCTTTGTTTATACTGTAAAAATCTATTTTTTCCACCTGTTTGTGGTTGAATCCTAACCCTGGGTCCAGAATAATGGACTAACTTATGATTCATATATACCCTAAGTGCCAAGGGGAATTTTGCCCTGGTCAAAACGGGAAACTCAGGAAATTAGGCAAAGGTAGTTTATTAGCACACCACGGTAACAAGCAGTTAGGATGGGGGATTATAAACCTTACATAGCTTTTATAGACAAGAACCAACAATTTTCCTATGAGGACAAAAAGAATGTCACGGTAACTTTCATTGGTACAAGTATTATGAAGACATGGATTTCATGCCACCTCAGCTTTTTTTCCATGTTTAAGTAAGCATGTACAAGGGTATTTCCAGACTTCCATTTCCTATAGGCTGATTGGGTCACAATATCCAGAGGTCAAGGAAGATTTAAACATGGAGACAGTTAGACTAACTTTGCACATAAATGTGTGTCCTTGGTCAGAAGTGGAACTGAAGAAAGAGTATGATTGAGTCATGATAGCACATCTGGGCTTCTGGAGACACGACTACAAAGGCAATTGTATGACCATAGAATTCTGTTCTGGACAGTCAGAAGAACTGGGCTCCCAGAGAGGATCAGAAACTTACTCTGTGACCATAAGCAAGCCCTCTCTCAACCTACTGATTAATAATGTTTACTCTAGCTCACTCACAGGGTTGGTAGTAGAAACTTTGCCTTGTTAATACTAAAGCCCCAAATTAGAGTTGGAATTATAATGGAAATCTCCCTGATGGTGGATCAAGTGCTGTATCTTTGGAGGTGAAGGAGGCCAGGGTTTTGGGTTGCTTTATTCTTCTAACCCTTATCTCTCTTTTGGAGATAAGACTGAAATCTAGCCTTATCTAGGCACCCAGGGACTTTGATAACATTTGGAATATCCAATTCATTTCTTATCTTCTCATTTATATTGTAAACAAATACTTGTGGAGAGATCCAATGATAACCTTTGCATCTTTGTGGGGTGTTCAAATCTTTCTTGTTGAGTCTGGGAACCTAGTAACAGTCATAACTAAGAATTAGGATGGCCACTGAGTGCTGACCTTGGTATGCATTTCTTCCTTCCTTTCTTCCTTCCTTTCTTCCTTCCTTCCTTCCTTCCTTCCTTCCTTCCTTCCTTCCTTCCTTCCTTCCTTCCTT
>NC_058131.1:423618350-423656928 GCF_016433145.1 Gracilinanus agilis | reverse complement strand
CTTTCTTTCTTTCTTTCTTTCTTTCTTTCTTTCTTTCTTTCTTTCTTTCTTTCTTTCTTTCTTTCTTTCTTTCTCTTTCTCTTTTCTCTCTCTCTATTTCTCTTTTCTCTTTCTCTCTTTTGTTCTCTCTCTCTTCCTCCCTACCTTCCTTCCTTCCTTCTTTCCTTTCTTTCACCTCAGGTACATGTTTTTATCTTCTTATCTTTATCACTCCAGCATAGTCCTGAGAGGCAGAAAAAGAAAAGATAATTGAATTGTATATAAATTGGATTTGAATTCAAATCCCTATTCTGTCACTTATTGCTACTGAAACCTTAGGAAATTCACTCTGGGCCTTTGTTCCACAATATGTAAAATGAGGTGGTTGAGACAGATGAACTCTAAGGTTCTGCACAACTCTAAGCCAATGATCATTTATATGATCTTAAGTGCTTTATGCATGTTCAGTGTTTTGACTTGAATTCTGTGGCTCTATTCCAGTCTCCTTGTGGTAAAGCAAGGTTATCTCTGCAGGAAAGTTCAAATAACATGAAAGAGGCCCATCATGACCTCTGATGGACTGGTTATACTAATCGACTCCCTCTTCTCTTCTAATGGGAAACACATGGCTGCTCAAGGCCTTAGAAGATGAAAGCAGATTTTTGACTCCCACAGACCATGACTGACTGAACAGAGTTTGTCCAGCCCTTGTGTATTAACATTGAGTTTCCCAGAGAAGCAGATACTTAATCTGACACTAGAGCTGGAACTAACACAGTATGACTAGGGCTTTCCAATACTGACATCGGAGGGAAATAGTTCCTTTTTTTAGTGGGAGGAATAAGTTAAGGAGATGTCCTTGGCCCTCTCATCAAGAGCCTATCTATCTCTTAGCTCTCTTAGGCTATCATCTCCCTAAGGTCACATAGCCAATATGCCCCTCTCCTAGGATCTCCTACCAATGGATTAGATAGACTTTTGCCTTCCTTCCTGCCCAGCTCAACTTCTAAGTATTCTCATTGCATATTCTGTAATTTCAGCCCCAGCCCTCCACATTATCTTTCTCTGTCCTCCTTTTCTATAAAGATCTCTGAGAATCTTCTTCTTTTGTGGTACAGGAGAAAGATCATTGTTGTTCAATGGTTTCAGTTGTGTCTGCCTCTGTATGACCCCATTTGGGGTTTTCTTGGCAATGATACTGGAATGGTTTGCCATTTCTTCTCCAGCTCATTTGACAGATGAGGAAGACTGAGGCAAACAGGATTAAGGGACTTGACCAGGATCACACAGCTAGTAAATGTCTGAGGTCAGATTTGAACTTGGGCTTTCTTGACTCCAGGTCAGGTACTTTATTCACAGTGCCACCCAAATACCCCAATGAGGATGATAACAGTATCTGCCTCTCACTGCTGTTGAAAGGATCAAACGATAAAATAATTTTAAAGCACCTAGCACATAGTAAGTGCCATATAAATATTAGGTATTATGATTATCAAATGAGATATTTATAAAGCACTTAGCACAGTATCTGGAATATAGCAGGCATTTAATAAATTCTTGTTTCCTTCTTTCCACCCTAATATAGCCTTGGCATACCTATTGGAGAAAGTGTGCCTGAGGTTGGTCCCTTCTGTTGCCATATGTACTTTCCCTAGAGTTATTTCTAGTGACACAAATATCTCAGTGCCTTTCCTACTGAACCCTTGGTTGCTGTGATGTAGAGTAGAAGAACAGAGAGAGGACAGAGGCTGTGCCAAAGATGATGGGCACCTGAGTAGCCTATTTTATAGGTTTCAAAGAGAGAGAAAGCTTCCTTCCTCTGTTCTCCTCAATGTTTGGCTTGGGACTCTTAGAATCCAGACTTGGTGTGAGGGTGAAGGACAAGTTCTGCCTCTTTCAGGCAGCCAAAAGAGCTGCCTACTCATGGCAATAAGTATATTTATTGTCTGATCCTGGACCCCAAACCCCAGGCTATCCCTTTTATTTTCTTTCCTTATTTCTTGTGTTTCTTTCCCTAAACTTGGGAGACTGAAGAAAGATCATGAGAAATATTTCAGGAATGGTACTTGGGAATTGGAATTCCTGGGTTCCACTGGTAGAGCTCTTTACCTTGTAGAAATTGCCTTCTGCAGCTCCTACAATGTTTCTTGGATAACCACCACCAAGATAATGAGCTCAAATGAGGTTCAGATTTATCAGGAGAAAAAACTGTTCACACAGTACAGAGCCAAAGTGAGTTGAGAGCAAAATTCTTGTTCATCCATTCCACAAAGTATTTTATGCTTTAATCTTTCAAGTATTAACCACCCAGGAGAGTATGGCAGGAGCTATGGGTTACATTTTCACATTTTATGTCTTTATTAATGCACATTTGTGAGTCTTTTGTGTTTTAACCAATTCTTTTTTTTTTTTTTTTTGGTGGGGGGTGAGTGGGACACATTGAACACCTTTTTTCTTTTGAAGAGACTAGACATGAGCCAAAGTTTTCTTGGATCCAAAGGATTCCTTGGAAAATCATCTATAGAAACTTACTTTGGGTTTGGGATATAAAGAACCAGAGTTAGCTAGAGAAAGAGTTTGGAGAAGTGAGGTCAGACTCAGAAACAGATACCTAAGGACTACACCTTGATTTGGAAAGATCACAAATTAACATTATCTATTATTGTATTTTTATTTATTTTGTTAAGCACTTCCCAACTACATTTTGGTTTGGTCTAGGGGATACTCTGGAGTATTGGGGGCTGTTTTGTTGCCTTGGGCAACAACCCCTGTTGTAGAGGACAAGGCCAAATCCCAATTGGAATGAGTACAGAACTAGGTCCCTTTCATGAGAAAGGCACACTACCCCTTCAAGCTAGGGGATCCTTTGATACACTACATTGTCACAATAGAAGATTCAATGAGATTGAGCTGAGGAATATTTTCTCAGTCATCATCTTTCCCAGTAAACATTTCTACTCCAGGGAGTTCTGGGAAGGAATATGAGGTTATTAGTCTCAACAATTTCCCTGAGAAGCAGTTCTCAGCTGAATTTGGATCTGTTGTGAGACATGGACACCTATATCTATTTTCTCATATCTCTTTTTTTGGCTAGGCCTGTTTCTCAATTTCTTAAAAATTCATTCTCTTATTTGCTTTGCTGAGTTTCTAGCTGCTATCAATTGATGGATAACTAGAAATAATGAATCCCAGACCAGCTCTGTAAAAATTATCTCAGCCACCAAAATGTGTATTTAATCTACATCAGCATGGCTAGGCAGCTTTTGTGCTGGGATAAATCCCTTATGCAGAACAAAGTCCCTCCACCCTTAGGGGCAAAGATCTGCAAAGCTTTTGGCCTGTCTTAGCTTCTATGGATGGTAGCTGTCTGGCAAAGAAAAGAAGGAAAGAGAGGAAGAGAGAAAGAAAGAAGGAAAGAAGAAAAAAGAAAGCATGATGGAAAGAAAAGGAAATAAGATATATGGAAGAAAAAAAGAAAAAAGAAAAGGAAAGAAGAAAGAGAAAGAAAGAAAGATAAGAGGAAAAAGAGAAGGAAAGAAGAAAAAGAAGAGAGAGGAAAGAAAGAAAAGGAATGAAGGAAGAGAAGGAATGCAGAAGAAAAGAAAAAGAAAAACCAAAAAGAGATCGGAAGAGAGAAAAGAAAGGAAGAAATGAGAAAAACTAATAGAAAAGAAAGGAGAAAAAATGAAAGAATGAGAGGAGGAACTAGAGGAGGAAGGTAATAAAAAGATAAAAAAAGAAAAGGAAAAGAAGAGCAAGAAAGGAGGGGATAGAACACTGGATTTGGAAGCTCATTTGAATTTGGACTCTAATTTTGCCACTTGCTTCCTGTTATTTTATAGATGAGGAATCTAAGTCCCCAGAGAAAGAAGGACTTATATAAAGTTACATTTCTCTGGACCTCAGTTCTTCCATCTTTAAGGCAGCATTTTTTTCTGAGATCTGTAAGACCTTTATGGGGGTCTGTGAAGTCAAAACTATTTCACAATATTATTAAAATATCTTAATTTCTAGCATTATAACTATCAGCAGCTCTAGTTTACATTTAATACAGCTTTTGGGAGGATCTTCAATAATTTTTAAAAGTGTAAAGGGATTTTGAGGCCAAAAAGTTTGAGAACCACTATAAAACAATGAGATTAGAATACTTGATCTCCAAATTTCCTTCTAGCTAGAAATTCTTTAAAGGAGGGAGAGAGGTACAAATTTATCTTTACAAATATTTTATTCATTCTTCTTTTTTTAATTTCATCTCCTTTTTCTCAAGCAGCTCCTAATTTAAATGGTTCTCACAACTGTCACAAAGCAATTGTATGCTTCTCTCTTAAGGAATCTCTCCTCACATAACTAAAGGGCTAAGGAGAAAGAAAAGTCCCCAGGAAACCAGGGGACAATCTTGGTACAATCCCAAAGACCCAAACAGTCATAAACACTTGCCAAGGAATAAAGATGTTTGCTTTGGAAGCGGCTGGTTTCTATTATGGGCTCCTTTGTTAGAATTCTTCAGAAGGAGAGAAAGGAGGCTGGGAGCTTCCAGGCAGTCCAACAATGGCATGTAATTCATGTGGCATTGGTGTTGATTGTGTTATGGACTCAGAAATCATAGGGAGGCCCAGAATTAGCACAAGCACTGAGATTCACTAGCTACAGATTCCTGATTAATAAAGTCATTTGCATTCGTTCCAAAGCGAAAAAGTTTGGTTGTATAATGAAGAGAGTGCGGAAGTGTGCCAAGAGTTTGGGTTGTGACTTTTAGGCAAGTTATTTAACTTTCTCATCTATAAAAAGGAAGAGCTTGACTAAATGATCTCTAAGGTATCTCCTAGATCTAAAACCTATGTTCCTAAACAAGAGGAAAGTGTATAGCTAGGAGAGCGAAGACCCTCTCAGTTATCTGCAAGATTCATGACCTATTGCTAAAAACTTTCCTTTGTCTCTAATACAAATGAAGAGTGGATCTCAGCTTTGTAGCCAGACCTAGCAATGCTACCCAAAGTGGTCTTCCTTTTCTAAAATAATGACTGCCTCCTAAGAGATTTATTTCATTGTGATATATAAATGTTTGCTTTTTTTAAAAACAAACAAACAGAAAGCAAGTTCAATTTGCACCAGCTCCTTTCCCACCCCACCCTAGAATATTTATGTATAGTGTTTTGAGAAAAAAATCCTCGAGTACCTGGCTGATGGCCAAGATGGGAGAGAAGGAAAGATTGTAATCACAGAATTGTAATGCTTCAAGAAACCTTAGAAATCTATTTCCTTTTCTTCAGAGGAGAAAACCAAGGCTTAGTATAGGTGGTGTAGGTAGTATAGGTATCTTCCCAAAGTCATATAGCAAGTCATGGCAGAGGAAATGCAAGAAATAAGATTTCCTGGGTGTAGGAAGCTAGGTAAACCAGACATTTTGGAATTGTGAGAGATGGAACACAGAAGAAGAGGAGAGTGACAGTTGAGAGGATGCAAAGACTTGTGGGAAAAGAACCAACTGAACACTCTGCTTTGGGGTTGTCAGCCAGGAGGGAGGTGGTTTTCGAGGGCTCTGTGACCCACAAAGTGAAATTTGGAGAGTTTCCTGAGACCTTCAATGAAGATTGATCATATCATTTGTTCTCTATTTGGTTCCTGATCACTGAAAACATACAACAGTTCTTCAGTTTGGCCAGGGGGTCTGAACTTCTGTGGGAAGCCAACCCCTGGGACCCATAAAATTGCCTAAGTCTTTGCCTTTCTCAATATTCCCTTTAGTTTAGTGACAATACTAGTTATAGGAGTACTCCTTGGGGACTGGGTCAGAGAAGCTGGGATTTTGGGGAACACAGAAGATTTTCTGCCCAGTCAAGGACTGAAAGGGGATTTAGGGTTATCTGTACTCCCTTTCCTGGATACCTTCATTCTTTTGTTCCCTTGATTATTTTGTTCCTGAAATAAACCCCATCCATTTGATTTAGTTAGATCAGAGTAAACTGTTTTGGTGGGAGACAGAACTTGTGGGTTGAGGGAGGAAGGTTAGCAGACCTCCATTTTTAAAACTGATTCCAGCTGGGGATTTCTGGGGAAGGCTTCAGTGTGCATTTCCCAGCACTAACATCTTTTGGGGGTCACACTTGTTTCCCCTGGAGGAGAAGACATTCCTCTAATTTCTCTACCCTGGCAGACACATCCAGGGATCCTCATTTTTCCAACACCATTTTGCCCCCTAGTAAGGAGGGGTGGCTGTGAGGGAGAAGTGGCACTTATATATCAATTTAGGGGGTTACCAACTACACCCCCTTCCTCCTAAACACACCCCTTCTTACAAAGGGATAGAGGGGCAGCTGGGTAGCTCAGTGGATTGAGAGTCAGGCCGAGAGATGGGAGGTCCTAGGTTCAAATCTGGCCTCAGACACTTCCCAGCTGTGTGACCCTGGGCAAGTCACTTGACCCCCATTACCCACTCTTAACTACTCTTCCACCTATGATCCAATACATAGAAGTTAAGGGGTTTTTTTTAAAGGCTAGAAAAATGGGTGTGCAGGAGAGAGAAAGGAGTAGGGAAGGGGACATGATCTCAGAAATAGTATGGACAAATGTTTTTCCCTTATCTCATACATGGATTTCTGCAAAGTAGAACTCTTTTCACATTTTGAGAAAATGACAGTCATAATGGCTCTGTCACTTAGAAGTAAACTGTGATGTCTTAAGCAAGCCATGTTCACTTCTATGAGCCTCAGTTTCCTCATATACAAAATGGAAGGGATGGGATAGAAAGGTACTTTTCTGTTCTAATCTTGTCTTTCCACAACATCACACTTCAATGACTCTGGAAGAGAAAGTGAGGCTGATGATTCTGGCAACTGTGCATCACTTAAATCCAATCCAGATTCAATGCAAGTCAAGACATCACCCATGATGTCATTGGTCCTCTTCAAAAACGAAGGATGAATAGCAACAGTTCTAATCACCCCACCCAGCAATTGGAATTCTCCAGAATTGCACTGTTCCTCTACATACACTTTCCTGAGTTGAGACCACCCACAAAGGTAGTATTGCTAGCTACTCTTGAGACCCTCTTTTC
This sequence comes from Gracilinanus agilis, assembly GCF_016433145.1. Classification (NCBI taxonomy): domain Eukaryota; kingdom Metazoa; phylum Chordata; class Mammalia; order Didelphimorphia; family Didelphidae; genus Gracilinanus; species Gracilinanus agilis. The sequence continues at coordinate 423,649,895 of NC_058131.1, read as the reverse complement.
ACTCTATTATTCCCTGCAGATACTTGGGTGCCACCTTTAATTGAAAAACAAAGAGGAAAGTGAAACAGTCCATGAGGTCAAGGAATTTATTTTCTGGAGGTAGAAGCAACATATACATAAGTAAATATGTGCACAGTAAGTACAAAATAAATATAAAAGAGTTAATGAGAAGAGAGTTAATATGACTATAAGGTAGTTAAATATGGCAGGGAGAAAAGGTACTCATTAGTGACTGGAGGAGGGGGAAATAAACATTTATTAAATGCCTATTATGTGCCAGGCACAATGCTAATCACTTTATAAATAGATAGATTGAGATAGGGGTTATTATGAGGCCCATTTTATAACTGAGGACACCTGGAGGACAAAAGTCAAATGACTTGCCCAGGGTTCATGTGGTTGGTATGTGTCTGATACTGGATCTGACTTCATATGCATCATTCTTCCTTTACTAGTCTGGGAATTCCTTGTGAAGAGTAGTGACACATTTACTTTCTAAACTCCCTCAGATACTGAGTAGATAGTTATTATGCTCAAGGAATTCATTCATTCATTCATTGAGCAAGCATTTAAGTGTCTATTGTGTACAGAGACTCCTGTTGGGTATAAGAAGAGTTACAAAGCTTAGATAAGATGGATTTTCTGCTTCTAGAGTTCACGGTCTACCAGGAAATTAAAACTGGATTCCTCCATGCCCCATGGAGAGCAAATGTCCTAATATTTCATGGGTATTAGAGAAGTACAAAAGATTATTTAATAGAATAGGGGATAAAGACAGAGGTTTGTGACCCAATAGAAATTTCTTTTCCTTCTCTGCCATGTTGAGGCTACAAGAAGGTCAAAGGAGCAATGAGATTGCTGCCTAAGATCAGCAGTCCAGAGCCAGAGTGGACCTCGGAGGTCTTTTTCATGTATGGGGAAATGGACACTCATTAATGGCTTGCCCAGGTCACACAGGTTGTAAGTGACAAAGCCAAAATTTGAACTGAAGTCCCATGACCCCAGATCAAGCATTCTAAGTGAAGTGCTCTTTCATTTGTTGGGATGGGCAAGATGAAAATTATGAACAAATGAAAGAGACAAGAACTGCTGATCTCTTATTTTAGATTTTTTTTTCTATTTAATACTTATAAAAATGTATGTCAGAATAGAAAAAAACAAAAACAAAATGTTTAATGATTGGAGTTGCCCCAAATGGAATGAGTTTTCTCTGGAGGCAGGTTAAACAGAAATTAGATGGTGATATTGTAGAGGGAATTCCTGTTCAAGTACAAGATGGACTAAATAACCTCTGAATTTTCTTTGTTTGATGAATTCCTTTAAGTCTGAGAGAGTTTATGAATTAATATTTTTAAGAACAAGGTAATGAATACCTGATTAAAAGTTGTAGCCACTGGAAGGGAGGGCATGGATTTGAGGAATATTGGGAAGGAAGAACTAACAACACTTGAATATTTCTTAGCTTAAATAGGGAAGAATTAGAGAAAATTCAAATGAATAGGGGAGATAGGTGTAGTATCATCAAGAGAAATAGAGGAGAGGACAGCTAGGTGGCTCAGGATTGAGAGTCAGGCTCAGAGATGGGAGGTCCTGGGTTCAAATTTGACCTAGAGGTGGGTGACCCTGGGCAAGTTACTTAATCCCCATTAACTAACCTTTTACAGCTCTTCTGCTTTAGAACCAATATACAGTATTGTTCTAAGATTGAAGGTTAAGAATTAAAACTAAGAAAGAGAAATAGATGTTTAAACTAGGTTTAAACTGGAAGCTGAATTTTGTTTTGGACAGATGATAGGATTTTAGAGACATGTGGGACCTTAGAGGATCACTCATATCTGATCATTTTACTCCTCTTCTCCAACCCCCTCTAATAAACTCCATTGGTTTACTATTGCCTCCATAAGCAAATGCAAACTATTCTACTTGGCATTCAAATCCCTTCATAAACTAACCCCACACTATCTTTCCATTCTTATACTTACTCCCTAATGTGTACTCCACAATCCAGTGACACTGGCTCTTGGCTGTTCCACAAACAAGACCCTGCATCTCTTAGCTTATAGGAATTTTCTCTATTTGTCCTCCATGCCTGAAATGCTCTCCCTCTTCTACTCTGACTATTGATCTCTCTCTCTCACTTCAAGTCCCAAGAAAAACCTATCTTCTACAGGAAGCATTCCCCAACCCTTCTTAATTCGAGAGACCTCCTTTTGTTAAATATTTCCTATTGACCCTACATATAGCTTGCTTTGTATATATTTATTTACATGTTGTCTCCCACATTTAGACTGTAAGTTCCTTGAGGGCAAGGATTGTCTTTTGCTTCTCTTTGTATCCCCAGTGCTTAGCAAAGTGACTGGCACATAGGAGGACCTTAATTAATGTTTGTTGAATTGAATTGAATCACTACTCCAATTGCCCCATTTTACAGAGAAGGAAATAGACATTTTTTTAAACTTCTATTTAACATCTTGATAGAGATATCCTACAGAGATGTAGGTCTAGTGAGCAGAACAGAAGTCAAGGGTAGTGTAGAATTTTAGGAGGAAAGGAGAAAAGAATGAAGGAAGGAAGGAAAGAAGGAAAGAAGGAAAGAAGAAGGAAAAGAAGTAAGGAAGGAAGGTATTTTTATCAAGAAAACCCCAAATGGTATCACAAAGAGTTGGACATAATTAAAATGACTCAACAATAACAAAAACAACACAGAATAATGAAAATAAACTTGAATGAGAAGTCAGAATATCTGCATTTGAGTCCTGGACAAGTCCTTAATGTTTAGATAGATAAAGTAAAAGAGGTCTGGTACTCTGAGATTCATGGTCCAAGTAGAAAGAACACTGATACTGGAGTCAAATCTCTCTTCTAATGCTTATTTACATTTGTGAACTCAGTATGTCACTAAATTAAGCCGGGCCTCAGTTTTCTTAACTGTAAAAAAAAAAGTTTGTTGCAATTGATGGCTTCTAAGGTCTCTTCCATCTCTACATCTATAATCCTATGGCATGATTCTTTGCTTGGTGGTCTTGGGGTCAAAAATAAATGATCTCTCTTATTTACTAAATATATACATCTAGGGTGATATTAATAGAGTCCAATGCCCCTTAAATGACCAAGAGATTTTTAAAAAAGCAAAAATAGAGAAATAGTGAATAGACAGTCTTAAAGAAAACCAAGGAAATATGAGGCCCCAGATGGAAGGTGCCAATCTAATAGGAAAGAAAAGTTGGCCCTTGATATCTGTCTCTCTTCTACCTGGAGCCTACTACCTTCCCTAGCCCTTCCCTTTCCAATCTATAAGCTCACCCCAAAGGACTTTTCTCCATCTGCAGCCCTTGGGTGGTCCCCCAAATTCTCTTGCCTTCATACCATTCCTAAGGACTGAGTCATCAGTGGCATATGAGGGGGGAAAAGATAGGAAGCAGAAGGCTTTCTCTGAGTGTGTGTGTCTGCCTGTCACTGATGGTGCCCCCACCCAGATATTGGAATTCTCCAGAGTTGCACTGTTCTTCCACACTTCCACACAAATGCCCTTTCCTGAGTTGAGCCCACCCACAAAGATACTATTGATAGCCACCTTTGAGCCCCCCCATTTCATAGTTTTATTCTTTGCAGATACTGGGTGGGGACTTTAATTGAAAAACAGTCTGTGGAGCCCAGCCTAGCCCCAAGGGGCCAATCCTGACTCTTGGTTTCTAGGGCGGAGACAAGTAGCAGATCTGATTTCTCTTGTCATAATAACAACTCTGATTTTTCTAGGGTACTTGAGGGTTTACAAAGTGCTTTCCCCACTATAGAGTTTTTTTTTAAGTGCTTTTTTTTCAACTTAGAATCAATACTAAGTATTGGTTCCAAGGTAGAAGAATGGTAAAAGCAAGGCAATTGGGAATACATTACTTATCTAGATCACACAGAAAGGAAGTGACTGAGGCCAAATTTTATCCTAGGACCTCCTATCTCTAGGCTTACCTCTCAATGCATAAAGTCACTTAGCTGCCCCTGTTTTAGGGTTTTGTATGTAGTTATTTGTATGTGACCTTCCCTAATCCTGGCTACTCAAAAAATTCAGAGAAAATGCTCTCACTCTAGTGCCCCACATCCCTAGATAAGTCTCCAACCCATCCATCACTCAGTACATCTCTAAAGTTTATCCACTTGCTTCTTCTCATCTATACTCCATAGACCTTGCTTTTTGCCCCTTCTTCTTCAAGAATAGGTTAGTTTCTGACTCCCATGCTTCCCATTTACTCTTTTTTTTACTTTTTTTCTTTTTAAATAATTTTTATTTTTTAGAAAAGTTATCATGGTTACATGATTTATGTTCTTACTTTCCCCTTCACCCCCCGACCTCATCCCCCACACCCCTAAAGCCGAGGTGGATTTCTCCTGATTTTAACATGTGTCATCAAGCAAGACTCATTTCCAAATTGTTGATAGTTGCATTGGTGTGGTAGTTTCGAGTCTATATCCCCAATCATGTCCGCCTCAACCCATGTGTTCAAGCAGTTGCTTTTCTTCTGTGTTTCCTCTCCTGTAGTTCTTCCTCTGAATGTGGGTAGCGTTCTTTACCATAAATCCCTCAGAATTGTTATGGATCATTGCATTGCTTCTAGTACAGAAGTCCATTGCATTCGATTTTACCACAGTGTATTGTTCTCTGTGTACAGTGTTCTTTTGGCTCAGCTCCTTTCACTCTGCATCAATTCCTGGAGATCTTTCCAGTTCACATGGAATTCCTCTAGTTTATTATTCCTTTTAGCGCAATAATATTCCATCACCAGCATATACCACAGTTTGTTCAGCCATTCCCTAATAGAAGGGCATACCCTCATTTTCCAGTTTTTTGCCACCACAAAAAGCGCAGCTATAAATATTTTCGTACAAGTCTGTTTATCTGTGATCTCTTTGGGGTACAGTCCCAACAATGGTATGGCTGGATCAAAGGGCAGGCAATCTTTTATAACCCTTTGAACGTAGTTCCAAATTGCCATCCAGAATAGTTGAATCAGTTCACAACTCCACCAGCAATACATTAATGTCCCAATTTGGCCATATCCCCTCCAACATTCATTACTCTCCCCTACTATCATTTAGCCAATCTGCTAGGTGTGAGGTGATACCTCAGCATTGTTTTAATTTGCATTTCTCTAATTATTAGAGATTTAGAGCATTTTCTCATGTGCTTATTGATACTTTTGATTTCTTTATCTGAAAATTGCCTATTCATGTCCCTTGCTTATTTATTGATTGGGGAATGGCTTGATTTTTTTTATACAATTGATTTAACTCCTTGTATATTTGAGTAGACCCCTGTCAGAGTTTTTTGTTATAAAGATTTTTTTCCCAATTTGTTGTTTCCCTTCTGATTTTGGTTGCATTGTTTTTGTTTGCACAAAAGCTTTCTAATTCAGTATAACCAATCATCCCATTCACGTTCAGAGTTATAATTATCAGTTGTGTATTCCCCAAAATTTTGGTATCCTCTCTTAGTTCTACCCCTTCTTCTTAGGCTATTTTCTTTTAAACCAGTGATTTGTTTTAAACCAGGAACCCTTGTCCCCTCCCTTGATTTACTATCCTTTCTACCCCCTCCCTTGTTATTAACCTCTTTTTATTTTTAAGGCTAATGAATTCCCTCTCCCTTCTCCTCCCCTCCCTTTTTTGACCACCCCACTCCTCTGCTCCCCTTGGTTTATCCGTTCTGACTTTCTCAGTAGGGTTAGATAGAGTTCTATATCTCAATAGATATAGCTACTCTTCCCTCTCAGAGTTAATTCCACTGAGAGTAAGGTTTAAATATTACCTCTTAATGCTCTCTTCCTTTCCTTCTTATAATAGTATTCATCCCTTCCCCTTCCCATGCCCTCTTTGTGTGTAATAGAATATCCTATTTTTCTTATTCGTTCAAGTTTCTCTTGGTGTCCTCTACTATTCACCCCCCTCTTTCCCACCCACTCCCTTATCATCTTAGACCATTCAATACTCCAACCTCTCCCTGTGAATAATTCTTCTAATTACTATAATAGTGGATACTATAATAGTGAATAGAGTTCACTACAGAGAATTACACATAACATTTCTCCATATAGGAATACAAATAATTAGATCTTATTGAAGCCCTTAAAGGGGCAAATTTAAAAATAAGAGTTTTCTTTCTTTCCCCTCTGTTTCTTATTTACCTTTTCATGTTTCTCTTGGTTTTTGTGGTAGGATATCAAACTTTCCATTTAGTCCTGATCTTTTCTGTGCAAATACTTGGAAATCTTCTATCTTGTTGAATGCCCATACTTTCCCCTGGAAGTATATAGTCAGTTTTGATGGGTAGGTGATCCTTGGTTGTAGACCCAGTTCTCTTGCCTTTATGAATATCATATTCCAAGCCTTGTGGTCTTGTAGTGTGAAGGCTGCCAGATCCTGTGTGATCCTGATTGGTGCTCCTTTATATCTGAATTGTCTCTTTCTGGCTTCTTTTTAAAATTTTTCTTTTACTTGGAAGCTCTTGAATTTGGCTATTATATTCCTGGGTGTTGTCTTTTCAGGGTTTAGTGTAGAGGGCGATCTATGGATCCTTTCAATGTCTATATTGCCCTCTTGTAGAACTTCAGGGCAATTTTGCTGAATAATTTCCTTTAGCATGGAGTCCAAATTTCTATTAATTTCTGCTTTTTCAGGAAGAGCAATGATTCTCAAATTTTCTCTTCTAGACCTGTTTTCTTGATCTATCAATTTCTCAGTGAGATATTTCATGTTTCCTTCTATTTTTTCAGTCTTTTGACTTTGCTTTATTTGTTCTTGTTGTCTTGAGAGATCATTGGCTTCTACTTGCCCAATTCTGGTCTTTAGAGACTGGTTTTCCACCATATTCTTTTGATTTTCCTTCATGATTTGGTCTATCCTGTTTTCCAGCTGTTTGAATTGGTCTCCAATTTGCTTGTCAATTCTTTTGATTTGGGGGCATCTTTTTCGAATTGCCCAATTCTAGGCTTCAGAGACTGGTTTTCGGCTATAATCTTTTGGTTTTTCTTTTAAATCTGGTCTGTTTGGTTTTTGAAGGCTTCCAGCTGGTCATTTCTGGTTTTCAATTTGCTTATCAATTCATTTGCTTTCTGAGCCTCACTTTCTAATTGCGAAATTCTGCCTTTTAAACTGTTATTTTCTTGGCAGTTCTCTACCATCTTTCTCATAATCTCAGATTTGAACTCTTCAAAAGCTTGTGACCAGTTTTCATTTTTTTGAGAAGGTTTGGATATGTTTACTTGTTTGTTCTTCTCTGCTGTTTGCTCTGTTATCTGGATATTTTCTGTGTAAAAGTTGTGGTGTGTTAAAGATTTCTTCTTGATCTTTCTTTTCTGGGGTTCTTGTCTCTGGCTTGCCATTGTTAGCCCAGCACCCTCTCAGCTTTATCCTCATGTCCAGGGTCTGTCTGAGCTCTTTAGGCTCTTGAGGTCTCAGGTCTAGTTGTTCTCAGGGTCAAGCCTCCTGGTGGTCCCCTTGCTTGTTCATCTGCTCAAGGCTCCTTTAACAGTCTTGGGGCACTGTTTCCACAGTCGTGCACCCCTCTGCACTGGGTCCCCATTCAAGGTCCGTGTGCCTGGTCTCAGGATCCATGTATACAGCTGCAACCATGCCTGTGCTCAGGGTCTGTGTTCAAAGTCCATGTGTTCTTTAGCCTCTTGGGGTCTTAAGTCTTGCTGCTTTCAGGAACAGGCCCTGGTGACCCCAGGTAGCGGCCAATGACTTAATGGGTGCCCCAAATTTGTTCTAACTCTTGTGCGCTGGCTTTGGCCCTGTAGGTGGTATGTATGTGGGGGTGGGGGGTGCTCAGCTATCATTTTAGTAGAGCTATTTCACCCCCTTATAGCATGGAAATGCCCTGATGCCACGTACCTTCAATGCTGCGCCCTGTTGTGGGGTCCCTTTGTTTATCTGGATTTGTTTTTATGTCCCCTTGAGGAGTCCTATTTGTTTCTGTTAGGAGAGGTTAAGCAGCTGCTTTTTACTCTGCCGCCATCTTAACCCAGACTCTTTTTTTTCCCATTTACTCTTTATTCAAAGTTCTAGTCCTTCCAGTAGGAGAAGAGACTCCAACTCCTTGGGGTTGGGGTGGGATGTTGGATTTCAGGGGCTGGAGTATATATGCATGGTGCAGTAGGGATGTGGTTGTGGGAGAGAGTTAAATCCATGGAGAAGCAGGGGCTCATCAGGAAGATGGTGACCTTGATTAAAAGACTGTAAACTATAGACTATGTATGTATGGGGCAACTAGGTGGCACAGTGGATAGAGAGCCAGGCCTGGAGTCAGGAAGATTCATCTTCCTGAGTTCAAATCTGGTCTCAGATACTTACTAGCTGTGTGACTCTGGGCAAGTTAGTTAAACCTCTTTGTCTCAGTTTCCTCATCTGTAAAATGATCTAGAGAAGGAATGGCAAACTATTCCAGTATCTGCCAAGAAAACACCAAAAAGGGTTGTGAAGAGTCAGACTGAAAATGACTGATTAACAGAATATATGAACTATATGTAGACTATATATACCACTTATGTAATAGACAGATTATATCCATTGAAAATTAGTTGAGGAAACTGACAATATGTAGTTTGGAGAGGACAAGCCTCAAGGAATCATGAGAGGAAGTGGAGTATAAAACAAAAGATATAAGAGTTTAGAATCATGGATTAAAAGCCTAGAAAGGGCCACAGAATCTCTGAGTCCAATTCCCTCATTTTACAGATAAGGAGACTGAGACCCAAATACATTCAAGGACTTTCCCAAAGATACACAGAGAACTGAGATCCACACTCAGGTCTTATAACTTCAACTTCAGGCCTCTTTCATTGCCCTGTGCTGCTTCCCAATACTGGGATGACAATATAGACTAGAATTCTATCTCTTACTACCACTTAGCAATTAATTCTATTCAAGCTTTAATTAAGTACCTATGATGTTCGAGATGCTGTGCTGGGCATTTGGGTGTAAAACTGCAAAACAAAAAGGTTCCTGCCTTCCAAAAGCTTGCCTTTTTACTGGGAAGATCCAACAATACTTAGAAGATACAAAGTATGTACTGAGTCCTCTAGTGGAATAGGGGTTGAAGGAGCAGTGACAACTGAGATGACAAAGAAAGGCTTTGTGAAAGAGATGACACCTGAGTTAAGCCTTGAAGTGAGTTATGGATTCCAAAAGGCATTGGTGAAGAGGGAAGGCATTCCTGACATGAGAGACAGTCTAAGCCAAGTCTTTGAGGTAAGAGATGGAAACAATGAATAGGTCTGTTTGGCTAGAGCCTAGAGTTCATGAAGGGAAATGTGAAATAAGTCTGGAAAAGTGGAATGGAGCTTTGAAGAGATTTATCATAAAGCAAAAAGATTTATAAGTTTTCTTAGAAGCAAATTTTTTATTTTATTTTTTGTAAAGATATTTTGTTTTATCAATTACATGTAATAACAATTTTCCACATAAGTTTTCTGAAGTTATATGATCCATGTTGACTCCCTCCCTCTCTTCCTTCCCCTTTCCCAAAGACAGCAAGCAATTTGATCTGAGCTATACATGTATTATCATACAAAATATATTTCCATATTCTTCATCTTTGTAAGATAATACTTGTATACAATCAAAGTCCCAAAATAAAACCCAAATAAACTAAAGTTAAAAATCATCTGCATTTATCTGCATTCCATTCTTTCTCAGGAGGTGGACAGTATTCTTTGTCAGAGGTTAGAAGCAAACTTTTAAAATAAAAGAGTATCACAAACCTGAGCTTTAGTAATTTCAGTTTGGCAACTATATGGAGGATGGATTGGAGAGAAACTGGAAGCAGGAATAACTAAGAGGCAGCTGAGAAGTGACGAGGGCCTTGAAGGATTGTGACAGCCATGTCACTGGAGAAGTAGATGGATACAAGAGATAATATGAAGGTAGAATAAAAAATACACAATGAATGATTGGATAAGGGGTGTTATCACCTAATAACATTTCTTGCATTGGTCTTCTTGATATTTTATTTTGCATTGGTTTATGTCTTGCCCTTCCCACCAGATTACAAGTTCTTTGAGGAGAGAAGCCTTGTCTTCTTCATCTTCTCCTCCTTCATAGGAAAACCAAGCACAAGTCTTTAATTATTCATTCATAGACTGAGAAGAAAATAGGCTGACATAGCCTTAGAGATCATATAGTGGTAGGATATTTGTTGGGGTGATGAAGTGTTCCAGGAGTTCTGGTGTGAGGGCTTGCTGAGCCTTTATCAAGGCTGTTCACCCACCTTTGGTTTCAACCTTCATCCGACTCTCACCTATGACTCCAAGAAGCCGTGGTATGCATAGCAGCCACACTCTGGTAAAACTGTCTTGGCAGATGGACTAAACCAGGTTGAGGGTGACAAACCTGAAATATGTTGGCAAATTGAGGAAATGTATAACCCAGGCAATGTGAAGTCTTCTCCTGTTGGAATGGATGGGTGAGTACAATTTATTCTAATGGCTATAAAGGTGGTTGAAGCAGGCATTGTGGAGCTCTTAGAGCTTGGTCAGACATTCAAGATGCCATAGTCATCCTCTGCATCTCAGGCAGTCATCCTGACTCACTTAAATCCAATTCATGCTGAAGTCAAGACATCACCCTGTCATATTGGTCCTCTTAAAAAATGAAAATGTGAGCACCAACAAGTGCTAGGAACATAGGATTTAGAATGGGAAAAAGATCTCGGACATTATCTTGTTAAATGTCATCTCATTTAAAAATAAAATCATTTTCTTGATATATTTTGTTTGAACAATACAGCTAATTCTCTTTACTTCCTGCTCCCTCACCTCCCTTCATAAAATTCAGATAGCTTTTCTTAACAAAAAGAAGAGCTGTGTCTGGCAGCCTCTGGAAGAATGTGGCTAGCAATGACCATTATATGGTTCTGATTGTCTATTCCTGTGGACTTTATTTATAATGATGCACTTCGTGCCTATATAGACTCTGCTTTTATCCTCTGCATTGCTTCATATACGTATCAACAATCTCATTTCATGGATAAAGAAACTGAAACTGAGGGCTAGATGGGAACAGTGACTGGCTCAAAGTCATCAAGGGAATAAGCAGAAAAGTTAGGTTGTGATTTTAAATCAAACTTTAAATCCAGTGTTTTCCAGTCTCTCTTTTTTCTCCCTAGAAGGGGAAATGGACGCCCCAAAGGATCAAATAGGTTGTCTAAGGTGACACATCTAGTAAATGACAGATCAGAAGGAAAGAAACAAGCATTTATTAAGTACCTACTATGTGCCAGGCCCTATGTTAAACACTTTTCAAATATTATCTTATTTGATCTCTTAACAACCCTTTGGTTTTGAGATTGTTATTATTAGTTTCCTCATTTTACAGCTGAGAAAACTGAGGCAAATAGAAGTTGTAACTTGCTCAGAGTCACACAGTGTCTGAGGCCATGCTCTATCCACTCTCCTACCTAGCTGCCCTTAAGAGGACCTGAGACTCAAGCTTATACTAACTCTTGTATTTAGAGAACTTTCTATTAAACCCCATCGTTACTCACATTAAATACTTTTTACAATAAATTTTATTGAAAACTTTTGTTTTTATATCACCTAAATTTCCCTCTGTGCCTGTCCCCTTCACCTCTCTCCAGGAGCTATCTCATACAATTATATTTTTTAAAGAAAAGAAAGAAAAGAGAAAAGTAATCAGTTGAAACTGATTAATATATCAAAAACAATCTGAAAATATTCCACACCTGCAGACCTCTCATTTCTGTAAATTAATGGGGTAGGGACAGGAGGAGTATGCTTTATTATTCAGTCATTTGAGTTATAGCCAACTCTATTTGGGGTTTTTCTTGGCAAAGATACTAGAGTAGTTTGCCATAGTTTTGCAAAATGCAAATGAGGAAATTGAGGCAAATAGAGTTAAGTGACTTGCTAGGATCTGGAGCTAGATTTGAAGTCAAGTCTTTCTGACACTAGGTCTGGCACTCTTATCTATTGTGCCACTTAGCTGCTCAGTGTGCTAGTAAATGTTTAACACCCCGGTTCTCAGAAAAGCAGGACCTACTTTAAGTTTAATCAGTATTATTGCTATTTTTCCATCACTTTCTTAAATGTACACATTCAACAAAATAACACATTTAGCTGATTACCAAGGTGTAAGCACTCACACTGAAAATTTAATTATCAGGACCCTTAGAAATTGGCTCTAGCACACTTCCAGGTGGGTATATCTTCTCATATTCCCTTTCTGAGGACAAATTTCTGCTTTATAATTTTGCAATGTTAAAAAATTGTTTAGTGGTTATTCTTTTCATTTACATTATTGTAGTCATTTGCATATAGTATCTTCTTGGCTCTGCTTGCTTCCTTTTGTGCCAGTTCATGTCAATCTATTCATTCTTCTCTGTATTCATCATATTCATCTCAACATCTCCCCTCCCCGGAAAGCAGTATAGGTAGTAGAAAGAGCATTAGTTTTGTAATTAGATGCCTTGAATTGGAATTCCAGGATTTGCTTCTTGCTTCCTAGGTGACCTTGGGAAACCTCTTCTCTCTGGGTCTTATTCTCCTCATCTTTAAAAGAAGGAGAGTAGACTTGTTGATGCCTTAAAGTTCCTTTTAGCTCTGAATCCTATGATTCCACTCTATGCTAAGCATTGTTGTTAATTGCTCTGTATTCAAAGACCAATGACATCATGATGTGATGAATGATGTCTTGACTTATTTGTGAGCTGGTTTTCGGATTTCAGTTAGGCAGTATTGTGCAAAAATTGTCAGCCTCACTTTCTTCTTGAGTATTGAAGTTTAGTGACAAGACAAAAGACAAGACAAAACAAAAGTGGCTGGCAATGGCCCAGAATGTAGTGGATGACCTTGAAGTCTTTAATGTCTTACCAAATTCTTCTTTTATTTCAGCTGCTTTCATTGCCATTAGAACAAATTGTTCTCATCTGTTCTTAGGGGAGATAAATAAAGTTGGTCCTTGCCCTCAGGGAGCAAACAGTCTAGTAGGGGGATATGGAGACAGAATACCTAGTTTCAAATTTCAGCTCTCTCATTTGTCAATTGTATAACCATGAGCAAGTATCTTGTAACACTTCAGGCCTTTTTTGGATTTTAGTTACCTCACCTGTAAAATGAAGGGTTTGTACTAATGACCTCTTAAGTCTTATCTAGTTTTAAACCTATAATACAAGGGGGGAATATGATATGGGCACAGAAAACTAAAATACAAAGTAGATATTTTAAAATTTTAAGTTCCTAAGAAAAGTTCAAAGAACTGGAAGAGTATAGTATATAATATAACACAGACATACAACAAACAGCCATAAAAGATGTAACCTTGTATTTCACAAAGATAAAATTCCAAGTTTTTGGAATAAGAATTCACTATTTGGCAAAAATTGTCTGGAAAACTGGGAGGCAGTTTGACAGAAATTAATTATAAAGCAATGCCTTATAGCATTTAACAAGAGAGGATCAAAATGGATAAATGGCCTAAATATAAAGGGAGATATGGTAAACAGGTTTGTAGATAGGAAAAGAATTTATGAATGAACAAGAGATAGAAAGTATTGTGAACTATAAAGTGGATACTTTTTAATATATTAAATTGAGGAGTTTTGTACAAATAAAACTAGTGTGGTTAAGATTAGAAGAAAAGCAATAAGTTGGGAGAAATGTTTGTGAATATTTCTTGGACAGAGAACTAAAATCTAAATTATATAGAGAACTTTGCCAAATATGTAAGAGTGACATCTTCCCCAGCTGATAAGTGGTCAACGAGATATGAATAGATAGTTTTGGGATGAAGAAATCAAAGCTATAGATAACTATATGAAAATTTGTTCTGTCATTATTGATTAAAGAAATGTAATCAAAACAACTCTGAGATATCATCTCATACCTATCAGACTGGCTAAAATGATAAAAAGGCAAAATGACAAATGTTGGAGGGGATGTGGAAAATAGGGATACTAATGCATTGTTGGTGGATCTTTGATCTGCTCCAATAATTTTGGAAAGCAATCTGGAATTTTACTTAAAGAGTTATAAAACTACATATATATTTTGACTCAGTAATATTACTATTAATATTTTCTAAGGTTGATAAAAGAAAATAAATAATATGTTCTAAAAATTTATAGCAGTTCTTTTTGTGGTGGCAAAGAACTAGAAACTGAAGGGATGTTCATCAAATGAGGATGGCTGAACAAGTTGTGGTATACTATTATAATGGAATATTGTTGTGCCATGAGAAACAATGAACAAGATGATCACAAAAAAATAAACAACCTGGAAAAAAGTGATGCAAAGTAAAGTAAGCAGAACCAGGAGAATGTTGAACACAGCGACAACAATAATTTATGATGATCAACTGTGAATGATTTCATTTTCAAAAAGACAAAAATCCAGGTAAACTCCAAGGGACTCATGACAAAAAAAAGGATATCTACTACCATAGAAGGAACAGATAGAATCTGAATGCAAATTGAAACTTTATTCTTTACTTTATTTCCTCAATGAATTTTTCTCTAGTATAAGCAGCATATGTCTTGTTTCATAACATGATGAACAGGGAAATATGTATTACATGATAATATATGTACAACCTATGTCATATTACCTGTTTTCTTGAATAAGAGGTGTGAGGAAGAGGAAAAAAAGAATGAGATAGATCTAGTTAGTATTTGTTTTTCTTAGATAAGCATATTTATTATAGTTTATTACATATTTATAAGAAGAAACAGACTATTAACAGAAAGAGTTCAATAGATGTAACTGGCATTAAGGAACACCCCTAATGGGATCTAAATTGATGTTGAACCAGTAAGGCTGGACTTGGAGTCAGAAAGGTTGGCTGTGTGATCCTGGGCTAGTCACTTAACCTTTGTTTGCTTCAGTTTCCTCATCTGTAAAATGGGGATAAAGTATTCACTTTACATAGTTATCACAAGGATCAAATGATAGAGTAAAGTGCTTTGCAAATGAAGTGTTATATAAATGCTAGCTATTATTCTCTCCAGTGAGTTTCAGCTCAGCTTGCCTAAGGCAGTATAGGATAGCATTTCCCACATTCTGAACTAAGCCAAGCAAGTTACACAGAAGCCTACATGAATATAAACATCCCCTTCTGAGTTTGGGGAAAGGTTTCATGATTGTAATGAGTTCTGTCTCTCTCTCTTACCTGCCTTAGGTAGCTGTGGCTCCCTCTTTCCTTTGTATATACTACTCTTGAAAAAGCACCAGGTGCTGAGGTCTTGACTCTAGCTCCAATCATCCTTGGATTGTGGGATCATGGGATTATAAAATTTAGAGCTGGAAAGGACATTAGGCATCATCTAGTCAACCTCCCCTCTTTTCAACCGCATTATTTTCATGGGAGAATTGAGTAGAGGAAACAAGCCCAGACTGGTTAAATGATTTGCCCAAGGTCATTCAGGGAAAAAGTAGATGTGCCAGAATTGGAACCCAAGTCTCTTAACTCCAAATATTTTGCTCTTTTTCTCCTGAGTTGGGTTTGTTTGGTTTACCTGTTTCCAAAGATTTATCCTTTGACTGCCTTCAGCAACACTAACAGAGGTTTGATAACACAAGGGATAACCAGCGGACTGGCAAGTTTCTTATAAAACTTCATTACCAGTGAAATTAATCACGGAACGTTTTTAATGCAAGGAAAAGACCCCGGCTGTGTCGGTTTGATGGACTGTGCCCAGCGAGCTCAGCGAGCTGTAGATCACTCTAGTTTATGTGATAATAAAAAATGATGGCCGAAGACCAAGGTCATATCATAACGTGTAAGCAACGAGAGTCACTCTGGTTATACATTTCCCTCCTCTGCCCCCCACCCACCCCCAGGAAACCGTGCTTGCCTTTATAGCCCACTTGGCTCAGGTGAGGACTTCCCACTTCCAGGAAACTCTCAAAGGGAGAGAGGCAAGGGGTCAGTATTCTCCCTATATTGACCAGGCTTTTGGGGAAAAAGGCACACTAGAGACAGAGCCTGCCCCCAGCATCAGCCCCAGGTCCTGCTGATGATTTCCAGAGAGCTGTCAGCAGCTTGTCTTCCACGCAGATTCTTTGTTTGCAGGGCTTATCAGTCAGACTTTACATGAGAGCAAAAAACAGAGGCTAAACCATGGAAAAAGTCCTGAATGAAGAGGACTGAGGCATAGCTGAATTCACTCAATGTGAAAGAGATTTGGAAAGCAGATGAGTTGAGTTTAAAATCCAGCCTAGCCACTCACTATCTGTGTGACTTCAGGCAAATCAATTAACTTCTCTGGGCCTCAGGTTTCCCATGTGTCAAGTGAAGAGGAAGGACTAGATGGCCCCCAGCCTTCAAACTGTGATCCCATGATTCTGTGCCCCCCAGAACAGGTTGTGTAACTAACTTCTCTGGCTAATTTCACAATCTTTAAATCTTTTCTGCCTTTTGCTTTCTTGCCTGAATTATAGAATTAATAGAATCTCAGATTAGAAAGGGACTTTAGGGGTCATAGGATAACAAAATTAGGAGCTAAAAGGGACATTAGAGCCCATACAATATAACTCTTCCATTTTATAGAAGAGGAAATTCAGACCATTAATAATGGTCATATCATTAGTAAGTGGCAGAGCCAGGATTTGTAGATATAGATATAGATAAGGAAGGAATGTCAGAAGCTATTTGGTCCAATTTCCTCATTTTATTTATTTGTTTTTCAACTTCCTCTTTTTAAAGATGAGGAAACTAAAGGTTGCCAAGATTAAGTGACTTGCCTAATGTACTACAAATAGCTAAGAAAGATTTGAACCCAGATTCTCTGACTCCAAATATAGAAAGATTTTCATTCCATGTGATTGTCTCATCTAACTCTTACCTGAGCAAGAATCATTTTAAAGACATTTCACGGAGGCAGCTGGGTAGCTCAGTGGATTGAGAGCCAGATCCTAGGTTCAAATCCGGCCTCAGATACTTCCCAGCTGTGTGACCCTGGGCAAGTCACTTGACCCCCCATTGCCCACCCTTACCATTCCTCCACCTAGGAGCCGATACACAGAAGTTAAGGGTTTAAAAAAAAAAATAAAGGCATTTCACCCAGTACACCATTGGCCTTTGCTTAAAAATCTTGAGTGATAAGGAGACTCATTATCTGTTTGAGGTAGACTATTCAAAAGTAGGATGGATTATCTGATAATGCCTTTGGGACTTTTGTGGAGGGTGCCAATGTCAGATAGAGGTTAGAAGTGAAGGTGGGGGACAGAAATAGATAAGAAGCCCATAATTCTAGTTAGGGGAGGAAAGAAAGAAATAGATATTAATGTGTGATCAAGATTGGAAGATGGATGTTATGGGAGCATAGAGAGGGAGAAGACTGGAAAGACTTCATGGAGTTAGTGGCATGAGATGGCTGATGAGGCATTTATAGGATTTCAAAAAATAGAGATATGGTCTGGAGAACTGATATTTAAGATAAACAAAATTCTATGAACAATGGCCCAGAGAAGGGGGAGAAAAACTTGTTCAAAGAACTTCAAATAATCTGAGCTGTGTGGAATAAAGGGCAGATGGTGGGAAGCTGTGGGCCATTAGGTTGGTTGAGGCCACATTGTGGAGGATCTTGAATGCTTGAATGCCAAGCAAAAGAAACCAGACGTTATACTTTGGACAGTGGAGCTCAGAAATTTTGGGGCCTGATGGGTGAATATAGTCAGGCTTGTACACTGAGATTTCAACATATCATGAATTCAGATAGGAAAAAAAGAAGTTCTACTTTTATTTATTTCATTAACTCCTAACTAAAGTTCAGCATTTTGATTATTTAAAAATCACTCAGAAAGGAGGTCTATCCTTCACCAAACTGACAAAGAAGTCCAAAAAAAAAAAAAAAGGTTAAGATATCTTTGCCTAGATGAAGATAAATCAGAAAGGCTAGAAACTGGAGACTGTTTAGAAGACTATTACAGGAATTAGTGTTAGAGTAGTCCAGATATTGGGGCAACTAGGTGGTACATTGGATAGAGTCAGGAAGACTCACCTTTCTGAGTTCAAATTTAGCCTCAGACACCTACTAGTGGTATGACCCTGAGAACACTTAATTCTCTTTGCCTCACTTTTCTCATCTGTAAAATGAGCTGGATAAAGGAAGCAACTACAGTATCTTTGCCAAGAAAACTCCAAATGGACCATGAAGAGTCAGAAATGACTGCTATAGTTCAGAAAAGGATGAGAGCAGGGACCAAGATCCGAGCTACAGGAATGGAAAAGAGGATGAATGGGAGAGACCCAGGATTTATAGAGCTTGGATAATTGATTGGATCCAGGTAGGATCAAGGAAAGGAGAGAAATAGAATAGGTAACAACTCTACATGACTAGAATTATCATTACATCATCAACCTGAATTGGGAAGTTTGGAAGAAGGACAAGTTCACCTTTAGGGAGAAAGGCACTGAGCATATTTATAGACATGAGGAATATGAGGTTTTGGGGAGGAGAGATCTATATGGCAGAACCCAGTAGGTAGTTAAAGAAGCAAAATTAGGGGAGAGTTTGGATATATATATATGCATATATATACACACATATGTACATATGTGTATGTATATGTGTGTATGTGTATGTATATATACACGTATATGTATATGTGTGTATATATATGTATATATATTTGGATATATCTGGAATGGATGATTAAGATTAAGAGATGGATTAAGAGAATATAGAAGGGAAGGAGGTCAAAGTTGGAACCTTAATGAATACCTGTATTTATGGAGAAGAGAGAATATAGTGACTAAGGGAAAAAAGGAGAGGTCAGAGATGTAGGAGGGGTACTAAGATAGTACAAAGTCACAGAAGTTGTCTTTTTCAAGAAGAAAGAATGACTCAAATTGCCTAAAGGATATACAATGGATTTCTATTACCTATTATGACAAATCCAAAGTCATTAGCTTAGCATTCTAGGCTTTCTACAGTCTAACCCTACTCTGTCTCCCACAGCTTACCTTAGCTGTATGGACTTAGGTTTATAAAACCCAAATTCAAATCCTGGCTCTGATATTTGATACGACGACTAGGAGGTACAGAGGAAAGAGTGCCAGACCTGGAGTCAGGAAAACTAATCTTCCTGAATTCAAATCTGACCTCAGACACTTACTAGCTATGTGACCCAGGGCAAGTCACTTAACCTAGTTTGCCTTAGTTTCTTCATCTGTAAAATGAGCCAGAGAAGGAAATGGCAAACAACTTCAGTATCTTGGTAAAAAAAAAAAACCCAATGGGGTCAGGAAGAGTTGGAAACAACTGAATAAAAAACAAAAACAACAATCTGGTATTTCCTAATCATGTAACCTGTCTCAGTTTCTTCATCTAGAAAATGGAAATTACATGATATTTTAATTATTTGCTTCCCCAGAATTTTTAAGTACTTTATCAACCTTCATCTAATAGAAATGTGATATAATGATTATTTCACATGATCCTTCTATCGGTCTGCCTATTCCCTGACCCCCATTTCTCGCTACTTCTCTCTACCTCTCCAAATCTTGCTCTGTAGTAAACCTTACCTGATTACTTTGACCCACACTATTCTCTTCCTTGTCTGAAATCCTAATCCCTCAAGAGGATGAAATCTACCTTTTAATGTCTATTTGTTCTGTATGTGGGTTTATGTCTCCTCTACCTCACCCCTTCCATCTGTGAGCAGGGAAGGCCTCAGTCTGTGTCACTCTGTCTTTCCCTCAACAGAGCTAAATTCTGGGTCAGGATTTGTGGGGCTCAATAAAGATGGCCCTTGCCTGAAACAGGAGATTTCTGAAGGGCTTCTTATGAGGCAGAAAGGTCTGACTACATGGTTACCATTCCTTCTCTCCTGACTCACTACTTCTTTCCTCTATTTCCTCCTCTGGATATTTCTCTAAGGCAATGGTCTCCAGAATTATAAGGTCAACATGAGGTTGTAGTCATAACCCCACATTTCTGCCCCATGTCACTATTTACTGTCTTTTTGGCAGTGGATATCAGTTGGTTTGCTTCTAGAATCACAACCCCCATCTCCATCCCTGTGGGGGAGTGAAGGCCAGTGATCCGAAAGCATAAGCAGATGTTTGCACATGTGTGCAGTCATCTGTAGACCAAAGGCAGCTGATTAAAACATCCAGAACTAGACTGAGAGGGAAGAATGGGGAGGGGAAGATATTCTGCCTCATTCTCAAACCCTTTAATATGTATTTCTGCACAAAGAAAAATAAATGTGTTAACTCAGACACTTAAAAGGCTCTGGGATGCTATTTCATATGGGTTTCCATAAATGATCTTAACTTATGTCAAATGCACAGAATTCTAGAGAGCAAAGTTGTGTGAGCAAGGGTTTCCCTAAAAGTTACTATTAAATGAATGAAACTGGAAAGTGAGACCTGGTATCCAGGCCAGACTGGAAATGTAATGCAATTCAAGAAACATTTGCTAAGCACCCACTTGGGGGAGCAGGGTTTTTTGTTAGGCACTGGGACTACTAAAATGAATGGAACACAGACCTTATTTTCAAGAAGTAGTAGCATATTTAATGAAGAGTACATAACAAGTATACAACTACTTATTATAAGAGGGAAAATAAACGCAAAAGGTAGCTTTCTCCCTTCTTTGTAAGAGTGGGGGACTACAAGTAGGAATACTGCATACCCATCAGATATTTTGGTCAGTTTCCCTGGCATGCTCTTTTTTGGTTATTCATTTGATATTTTAAAAAGTCTTTGTTAGAAAGGATAATAACTGGTTAAGAGCTATATTTGGAAATGAAGGCAAAACTGAAATATATGAAAATAAGAAGGAAGGAAGGAAAGAAGGAAGGAAGAAAAAGAAAAATACTCAAGAAGAGATCTTAGAAAAGTGTTCTGTTAACTTTGATGAGAAAAGTTTAGTATAGTTTGAATTGAATAGACTAGACTAGACAAGAATAGACTAGAATAAAATAGGAGAGGAAATATTCATGGAGAAAGTGGTATCTGAACAGGGATTTGAAGGAAGGAGTGGGGCTTTAGCAGATGTGGGAAGTTCATCCAGTTATGGATCACAGGATTTAGAACAAAGAACACAGAATGTCAGAGCTGAAAGGAACCTTATAGTCATAGACCATGGAACCTAAAAGATATGAGATGGGCCTTAGAGCCCACACTGTACAAAGTCAGAGATGAAAGGAACCTAGGAGGTCACCTGGTTCAATATTCTCATTTTACAAGCAAGGAACTTGTAATGCTAGATTGTATCAAGTTAGAATTAAAACCCAGGTTTTCTGAAACTGCAAGGTGTTACAATGGACCCAAAGATAGGAAAACCTGAGTTCAAATCCCATCTCACACCCTTAACTCACCATGTGATCTAGGAAAAGTCACTTTTAAGATACTTTTTTCTATCTCAACTTATCTGTAAAATGAGAATAATAATAGCACCTAATTCCTAGCACTCTTATGAGGATAAAAATGAGTTAATAACTGTGAAGTAGTTTGCAAACCTAAAGTGCCATACAAATGCTATTATTTATTATTATTTTACAAGCAATGTTCTTTTTACACTACAACTTGTCACAGAAATGCTTAACAAAGAAAGGCACAGAGACACCAAGGATGAGAAGAATAATTAGACTAAAACATAGACTGTGTAAAGAATAATAGCATGACATGGGGATAGACATATAAGTTGAAGCCTGATTATTGAGGAGCCTCGAATGCCAGTCATGAATTTAATCTTTCATCTTTAAAAGGTCACTAGTAGAAATGGTAGGGGCACCTAGATTTCTCAGTGAAAACTCCTTGAATTCAAATCAGGCTTCAGATAGTTACTAGCTAAGTGATCTTAGACAAGTCTATTACCTCTTTTTGCCTCAATTTCCTCATCTGTAAAATGAGATGGAGAAGGAAATGACAAGCCACTCCAGTATCTCTGTCAAGAAAAAAGAATTAGACAAGACTGAAAAACGATCAAACAATTTAAAAACGACAGATGGCACAGTGGATAGAGCATAGGGCCTGAAGTCAAGAAGACCTAAGTTCATAGTGACTTTGTTTTTACAAGCATATATCATCTCTCCTTCCTACTGTGCCTTCAAATTGAACAATTAAAAGAAAAAATCCTCATGACAAACACACATGGCCCAGCAAAATAAATCCCCACACTGGCAATGAAACAAAAATGCATGTCTCATTTTGAATTTTAAGTCTATCACCTCTCTGGCAGGAGGCGAGTGCTATGATCCATCTTTAGTCCTCTGGATTCATTGGCTATGATTGCAATAATTAGAATCCTAAAGTTTTTCACAGTTATTTTTTTCCTTTAATGTTGTTTAAGCAGTGACTTCATAAAGGAAAACAACATTGAAGATGAAAGGAAAACCAATCAGTTCAGTGACTTAAGAAGAGTTGATGATGAATTCCACTTTCTTTTGGAAAGACAATGGACAGGAGACAGCAAGGTGGCTTAGTGGATTAAGAGCCAGGAAAAGATTGGGAAGTCTTGGATTCAAATATGACCTCAGACACTTTGCTCATTATCTAGCCCTCACCCATGTCTGCCTTGCATCTAATACACAGTATTGATTCTAAGATGGAAGATAAAAGTTGTTGGTTGTTTGTTTTTTTTTTTTTTAAAAAAAAGGCAATAGACAATTCTGACACAACCAGTATATTGATTTGTTCTGCTTGACCATACTTGTATTAAGGGAGGTTCTTTTGACTCAGGTGGGAGAAGTCTGGGAAATTAAAATGATATAAAAATAAAAAGTGCATTGTTAAAATATTTCTAGTTTATCCATGTGACCTGCAATGATGATGATCCAGGAATTGATGCAGAGTGAAAAGAGTAGAACCAGGAGAACATTGTACACAGAGACGAATACACTGTGGCACAATCAATTGTAATGCACTTCTCTACTAGCAGCAATGCAAAGATCCAGAACAGTTTTGAAGGACTTATGAGAAAGAACATTACCCACATCCAGAGGAAGAACTCTGGGAATAGAAGCACAGAAGAAAAACAACTGCTTGATCACATGGGCTGATGGGGACATGATTGGGAATGTAGACTCTAAAAGATCACCCCAGTGCAAATATCAATAATATGGAAATGAGTCTTGATCAATGACACATGTAAAACCCAGTGGAATTGTACAGGGGTAGAAGGAAGGGAGAGAAAGAATATGAATTATGTAACCATGGAAAAATGTTCATAACTAATCAATAAAATAAAAATAAATTTAAAAAATATTTCTCCTTTAGTAAAGATTTTTTTTAAAAAGTAGATGGGAGGGGGCAGCTGGGTAGCTCAGTGGATTGAGAGCCAGGCCTAGAAACAGGAGATCCTAGATTCAAATCTAGCCTCAGACACTTCCCAGCTGTGTGACCCTGGGCAAGTCACTTGACCCCCATTGCCTACCCTTACTGCTCTTCTGCCTTGGAGCCAAAACACAGTAATGACTCCAAGACATAAGGTAAGGGTTAAAAAAAAAGTACATGGGAGGCAGATTGTGAAGGACTTTTAGATGCCAGACTGAATTTGTATTTTATGCTATAGAAAATAGGGAGCCATTGAAGGTTTGTGAGTATTATTTTGGTAGTCGTATGAAGAATGGGTTTTAAGTCTATTGATTTTATTATTTCTTTAAAAATTTTTTCCTTTTGTTTTAGAATCAATACTATATATTATTTCTAAGGCAGAAGACTAGTAAGACTTAGTCAGTGCGGGCTAAGTGATTTGCCCAAGGTCACACAGTTAAGAAGTGTCTTTGATCAGATTTGAAACTAGGACCTCCCATCTACAGACTTGACTGTCTATTTACTGAGTCTTATAGCTGCCCCAATTTGATTATTTCTTGAATGTCTCATAGAGTCATTAACCTCCATTTGTCCAATTTTCATTTTCAAGGAATTTTTTTCAACAAGGTTTTATACCTCTTTCCCACCTACTCTCTTTCATCTCTATTACTTCTTTCCCCATTTTTTCTTCTATTACTCCCACTTGTTTCTTCAAATCATTTTACTTTTTTTTAAAAGTTTTGCTACCTCTTCTGGGAACTTATGTCCAAGGTGCTGAAGCTTTCCTTGTAGATGTTTTTGAGTCATTCTCCTCTTTTCTGTTTGTCTTGAGTTTCCTTGTTGCCATAATAACTCTGTGATAGGGTTCTTTTTTGTTGGCTCATTCTTTCAGGATGCTGACTGTATGTACTTCTAGGGAGTAAGGGAGATATCTAATTTGAGCTGAATTTCTGAGTTCAAATATGATTTCAGACACTTACTAGCTATGTGACCCTATGCAAGTTACTTAATCCATCTTTGTCTCAGTTTCCTTATCTGTAAAATGAGCCAGAGAAGGAAATGCTAAACCCCTCCAATATCTTTGCCAAGAAAACCCCAAATGGAGTCAAGAATCAGATATGACTAAAAACAACTGAACAATAAGAACAATAAAAATACTGGGACAAAGAATAAAAAAAAACAGACTATAACTGATGAACTTCATGATTCCTTGCTGATCAACATCTTTTGGGCGGCAAATGGTGAAAGTGGGCTAGAGGAATCCATTCCCTAATATTTTTGTTTCTCTTTTAATATTTAATTTTTCCAATTACATGTAAAAATAATTTTCATATTAATTTTTTAAAATCTTGAGTTCCAAATACTTTCCCACCATCCTTCTCCCCTCTCTCCTTTCCTCTATTTGAGAAATCAAGCAACTTAATATAGGTTATACATGTGCAGTGATGTAAAACATATTTCCATATCAGCCTTGTGAAAGAAAATAGACAAAAATGCAAGAAAAATAAAGTTTTTTAAAATGTCTTGATCTGTATTCAGAATCTATCAATTCTTTGTCTATAGTTGGGTAATATTTTGCATCACAAATCCTTCAGAATTATCTTAGATTATTGAGTTGCTAAGAATAGTTAAATCATTCATAATTGATCATTGTTCAATATTGCTGTTACTATGTACAATGTTCTCCTGATACTTCTGACTTCACTTTGTATCAGTTCATGTAAGTCCTTCCAAGTTTTTCTAAAAGTATCCTGTTCATCATTTCCTAGGGAACAATATTCCATTACATTTATATATTACTTCTCCAGCCATTCCCCAATTAATGAGCATCCCCACAATGTCCAATTCTTTTCCACCACGTAAAGAGTTACTACAAGCATTTTTGTACAAATATGTCCTTTCCACAACCCCCACCTTTTTTTTAATCTCTACATAGTAGTGATTAAAGAGCATCCACGATTTTATTTCCTTTGGACATAGTTCCAAATTACTCTTCAGAATTGTTGGATCAGTTCACAACTCTACCAACATAGTGTCCTCTTCAATATTTGTCATTAGTGTTCCAATTCCCCCCCCTCTTCAACATTTGTCATTTTACTTTTCTGACATGTTAGCCAATTTGATAGGTATGACCATTTATCAATTGGAATGACTCGAATTTTTATAAATTTGATGTGTTCAGTTCTCTGTATATTTGAGAAATGAGGCCTTTATCAGAGAAACTTGCAATAACCTCCCCCCTCTCCAATTTTCTGCTTTCCTTCTAATTTTGGCAGCATTGGTTTTGTTTATGAAAACCCCTTTTAATTTAATGTACTCAAAATTATCCATTTTACATTCTCTAATGCTCTCTGTCCCTTGTTTGGTCATAAATTCTTCCTTTATCCACAAATCTGACATTTAAACTAGTCCACATTCCCCTAATTTCCTTATGGCATTACTCTTTATTGTCTAAATCATGTCATTTATCCTGCTGTACACTTCTGTTTTATGGGTGAGTTCATTTCATTCCCACTCAGTTATGATGACTAATTTTATATCTCTCTATCCTACTTATACCCTTGTCTATTTTTCTCTTTCTCTTTTCACCCTGTCTCTCCTCAAAAGTATTTTGCTTCTAATCACCACCTACTCCAATACATCTTCTCCTCTATCATTTACTCTCCTCTTTTATCACCCTCCATTCTCTTTTATCTCCCTGAAGGGTAAGATATATTTCTATCCACAACTGAGTGTGTATGTTATTCCCTCTTTCAGCCAATTCCCATGAGGGTGAGGTTGAAGTGTTTTCTGCCACCTTCCCCTTCCCCTCCACTGTAAAAGCTCTTTAGTGTCTCTTTTATGTGAGATAATTTATACCATTCTACCTCTCCCCTCCACCTTCTGTTGCATCACTTTTTTCACTTCTCTTTTTTTTTTTTTGATATCATCCCATCATAGTCAACTCACACCCATGGCCTCCATCGATGTGTATTCCTTCTGACTGTTCTAATAATGATAACATTTTTAAGATTTACAAATATCATCTTTCCATATAGGTATGAAAACAATTTAGCTTTACTGAATCTCTTATGATTTCTCTCTCCTGTTTAACTTCTTATGCCTATCTTGAGTCTCACATTTCAAAATCAAAATTTCTATCCCACTCTATCTTTTCATCAGGGATGATTTAAAATCCTTTATTTCTTTAACTATCCACTTCTTCCCTAGAGGATTATACTCAGTTTCATTGGGTAGGTGATTTTTGCTTGTAATCCTTGGTCCTTTATCCTTTAGAATATTATATTCCAAGTCCTCATATACTTTAAGGTAAAAGCTATTATGGCTCCATGATAATTAATTGTTTTCTTTCTGTATTATTGCAATATTTTCTCCTTGACCTAGGGGCTCTAGAATTTGGTACAATAATGTTGAGAGTCTTCATTTTGGGATCTTTTTCAGGAAGTGATCAGTGGAGTCTTTCAATTTCCCATTTACCCTCTGGGTTTAGGATATAGGGGCAGCTTTCCTTCATAATTTCTTGAAATGTGTTGGCATTCCACTTTCACCTCAGTGAAATAGTTCTTTCCTTATGTCTTTTTAAGTTGTCTTAGGATGTCAACCAAAAACTTGGAACCTAATGTTTAGCACAAACATTCTGATCATGACTTCATGTAGTCCAATAAATCTTAAATCTATTTTCTAAGTCAGCTGTTTTTCCAATGAGATGTCTCCCATTTTCTTACATTTTTTCCATTCTTTTGACTTTATTTTATTGTTTCTTGATGTCTCATGAAGTCATTAGATTTCTAATTTTTAAGCAATTTTAAAAAATGAGTTTTTGTAATTCCTTTTCCATTTGGCTACTTCTACTATTTAAGAAGTTCTTTTTTAGTGATTTTTTTAAAACCTTTTTTTTCCCTAATTGACCAATTCTACTTTTTAGGAAATTCTTTTTTTCAGTGGATTTTTGTTTCTCTTTTACCATTTGTACTATTCTGTGTTTTAAAATCTTATTTTCCCCAGTATTTTTGTGCCTTCTTGTCCAAGCTATTGACTCTTTTTTCAGGATTTGGAATGAAAAGTCATTTTACCTCATCCCTTTGTTGTTTCTGCTGCTTCTGAATTCATTTAGAGAAATTATTTTGATGTTGTTTGGAGGGGAATTTGGGAGAACTCAGGTGAGTCCCTGACTTTAATCTGCCATCTTAGCTATGCCCTTCTATCTCTTTTGTTCTGATAATTAAAGACAGGGTCTTGAGGTCTCCACAGGTTAGCAGTGTCTAGTTGGGCCACTTGACTGGGAGTTGAAGTCTGACTACATGCTAAGGTCGAGGTTAGAATAGGCAGACCCAGAGAGGTTATTAAAGCATGGATCAATAGAGGCTCCACCTCAGAAATAAATTCCTGCTTCCCCTAATTATACTTCACCATAAAGCTGTGGTGAGATTATCAAACTGGAAGATCAGAAAATCTGTGTTACAACTTTATTTCTGCTGCTCTTTGGCTATGTGACTTTGGAGAAGCTCTCTCTAAAACTCCTGGGATCATAGATTTAGAACTACAAAGGTCTTCAGAGATCATGTAATTTACTTGCCAATTAAATTACAAGTGAAGAAGCAGCAGCCTCAAAAGGAGACACTATCTGTCTAAGGTCAGTTTTCTCTCCTAGGAGTTTGAATTTGACCACTTTGAAAAATGTATGACTTGTGATTCTTTCAGCCTGGACCCCAAGCAGCTAGGTAGCATGAGTCAGGAAGACCTGAGTTCAAATTTGGCCTCAAATACTTAATAGCTATGTGATCCTGGGCAAGTCATTTAAACTTATTTGTCTCAGTTCCCTCATTTGTTAAACTAGAGAAGGAAATGCCAAGTCACTTCATATCTCTACCAAGAAAAACCCCAAATGGGATCATAAAGAGTGGGACGTAACTCATATGAACAACACCAATGACAACAAGTTTGGCCCAAGGAAAATAAAAAGTCAAAGATGGAAATAGATCATCTAGGGTAGAGCAAAGATACTTTTGAGGGCTGACCACAGGACATATCCCTTATAGCCTGAAAATTAATCAGCAGGCCTGAGATGAGGTCAAAGAAACCATTGTAAAGAAACAACATTTATGGAAAGTGGGAGATTACTGATAGATCACAGTATGAATTGGTTGGCATTAAAAAAGGCCCCCTACAAAAAAACTTGTACAAAAATATTTATAGTTACACTCTTTGTGGTGGCAAAAAATTGGAAAATGTGGGAATGTCCTTCAGTTGGGGAATGGCTGAACAAATTGTGGTATCAGTTAGTGATGGAATACTATTGCGCTCAAAGGAATAAAGAACTGGAGGAATTCCATGTGAACTGGAACAACCTCTAGGAATTGATGCAAAGTGAAAGGAGCAGAACCAGGAGAACATTATACATAGAGACAGATATACTGTGGCACAATTGAATATAATAGACTTTTCTACTAGCAGCAATACAATGATCCAGGACAATTCTGAGGGACTTATGAGAAAGAATGTGAGAATATGAGAAAGAAAAATCCACATCCAGAGGAAGAACTGTGGGAGCAGAAACACAGAAGAAAAACAACTGCTTGATCACATGGTTCAAAGAGGATATGATTGGGAATGTAAACTTTAAATGATCACCCTAGTGCAAATATTAATAATATGGAAATAGGTCTTGATCAATGATACATATAAAACTCAGTGGAATTGTGCGTTGGCTATGGAAGGGGGTCAAAAGCGGGGAAGAAAACATGATTCATGTAACCATGGAAAAAATATTCTAAATTAATCAATAAAAAATAAATTAATTTAAAAGAGAAGGGGTCCCTACCCCCATGTCCTTTGGTGTGCCAGTATGCACTTCTGAGTTTCTCCACCATGCCACAGAAACCTGTTTTACCTCAGAGGTTCTTACCATCCCTGGAATCCACCCTCATAGCCTCTTCCTTCAACTCACTGGTTCCTCTTAGGACCTCCATTTTAAAGAGGGCACTCAGACTGGCCATGTCTTCCCTCTTCCCTAGGCTCTACCCTTAACTCTGGACTTTCTTTACCATTCCTCCATGTTGGCTGCATGCATCTGTTTCCTCTCCTCCCCTCTCCCAAATATATATACATATATATTTATGTATGTGTATACATCCTGTAGGATGTACACACACACACACACACACACACACACACACACACACTCCTTCCTTTCATTTATTGTCTTTCCCCATTAGAATGTCTTCTCCTTGAGGAGAGGAACTATCTTTTTTTGGGCTAATATTTATACAGGCACTGCGTCTGGTACCTAGTAAGCATCTAAGCAATACTTGTTGCCTTCCTAGTCTTTCCATGTCCTCACTGTTAGAGAACTCCACCAAAGAATCACTGGTTTGCCAGATTTGACTTGAATTGACCTTGCTAGGTTATAAGGCTTTTCAGAATCCTCTGCAAAGAGTCCAATGGATTTCTCTGGTGCATTAAGATTCACAAAGCAATTTCCTGATCAACAATCATGTGAGACAAACAATGCAAGTATTATTCCTCCTTTTGGGGGACTCAGAGAGTTTGCTTGCCACAGTTACACAATTAATGTCACCAACAAGGTTTAAATTGAGGTTTTTTTGGCTCCAGTATTAAGTCTCTTCCTATTATGCCGAACTGTCCTATGGGATGGAGGGAGAAGGAGAACACTGTATCACACAGAACAACTTTGCTAATTCCTAATCAGCTTTTCATTACATCTTACACAATGGCAGAGCTGGCCAAAACCTGCAGAAGCCATTCAGTCTCTCTCATTTTAAAGATGAGGAAAGTGAGGGTCAGAGGAAGAATGATGACTTCTCCAAAGTCAAAGAGGTGACAGGCAGTGCTGAGACTCAAATCCAGACCTCCAGACTCAGAGGGTGGTGCTTTCTCTGCTATACCATACAACATACCAAAGGGCTTACCTACCTCACCTACAAAGAGCTAGTGGACACAAACATTTTATTGTTGGTGTTCAGTCATTTCAGTCATGTCCAAGGTCACGCAGTTTGTGTCTGAGGCTGGATTTGAATTCAGGTCTTCCTTACTCCAGACCTTGTACTCAATCCACTGGGCCACATAGTTATCTTGACATCAAAATAAAGCCAATATAGTAACTGAGAGAGTCATGATGCTCACCATGCAGTATCCAAGACATTTTAAGATGGACGAGTCTCTTTCCCTAATCTGGGCCTCCATTTCTGACTGTAAGATTGCATAAGAGATGAAGCCTAACTTGGAATTTGTGTACCTGGGATAAGGGGAGCACAAGATGGGAAGAGAAGCAGATGAGGATATCCATAAGATATAATTTTAAAGGGGAGAGATCACAACCTAGGAAGACAGCTAGACTTCTATAGCTGTTGCTGGGCAGATGGGATAGACTTGAGTTCGGGAAAGTTGCCAGTGGAAAGGGGAGTGGAAGAAATACATCCTGGGATAAAGCCAGTGGTGTTACTGCCTTACCCAATAGTGGGACCTTGTATGGAAGAGTTCACCTAAGGGGCTATAGTCATGGGGGAAGAAGCATGTGCTGGAATGGTGCTATGGGTGCTCCCTAAATTTTGGCCCCCTGCACAAAGCCCAGCTACTCTAAAAGTAGCTCTCATATATGGGGAAGGAAAGGGGAAGTAGGGAGTGGATGATTGTAGGATAAGATCATAGATTCAGAACTCCAGAAAGTTGCTTACCCAAGTTCACATAATTAGTACAAGAAGCAACATTCAAACTACCCCCCCCCAAGCTCTCTTACTCCGAATGACATTCATTTCACTCTGTTATATCATCCTATTTAATTTGATTATTTAAAATATTTAAATTTATATTATAAGTATTATTATATTAATTGATATTACATTATATTAATATCAAATAGTTATATTACATTAAATACATTAAATTAAACATATTAGATAAAATAAATAAAATATATTAATTGTATATAAAATTATATTAATTAATATATTATTTATATTTGTGATAATTAGATTAAATCTACACTGCCCATCTTTAGATTTAATCACCAAAGGTGAGAACACCTCTAATTCTGGGAGGTTCATAACCCAAGTGTGCTAAGGTCAACTGACTGCCCCCTAGGCAGTACTATGAGAATTGTCTATTGTGATTGGACATTCAGATTAGGAGGGAGGAACAGGAAGTGATGCATAAGTGATCCCTTTAAAAGGAGAAGGTCCTCAGTCAGCAAGAATCTTTGGTGGAAGACAGCATCTGGTGAGGACCTCTTCTGGTTCATGGAGGAGTGTTGGAATGCTG
>NC_058131.1:423553206-423578749 GCF_016433145.1 Gracilinanus agilis | reverse complement strand
TGGAAAAGGAGGGTATGTCCTTCAATTGGGGAATGGCTGAACAAACTGTGGTATATGCGGGTGATGGAATACTATTGTGCTAATAGGAATAACAAACTGGAGAAGTTCCAGGCGAACTGGAGAGACCTCCGGGAACTGATGCAGAGCAAAAGGAGCAGAGCCAGAAGAACATTGTACACAGAGACTGATATACTGTGGTAAAATTGAATGTAATGGACTTCTGTACCAGCAACAATGCAATGACCCAGGACAGCCCTGAGGGATTTATGGTAAAGATGCTACCCACATTCAGAGGAAGGACTGCAGGAGAGGAAGCATATAAGAAAAGCAACTGCTTGCGCATATGGGTCAGGGTGGACATGATTGGGGATGTGGACTTGAAATTACCACACCAATGCAACCACCAACAATTTGGAAATAGGTCTTGATCAAGGACACATGACAAAACCAGTGGAAATGTGCGTCGGCCATGGGTGGGGGGATTGAGGGGGGTGAAGGGGAAAGTAGGAGCATGAATCATGTAACCATGTTAAAAATGATTATTAATAAATGTTAAAAAAATTATAAGTTTTCTTTCTTTCCCCTCTGTTTCTTATTTACCTTTTCATGTTTTCTCGATTTTTGTGGTTGGATATCAAACTTTCCATTTAGCCCTGGTCTTTTCTGTGCAAATACTTGGAATTCTTCAATTTTGTTGAATGCCCATACTTTCCCCTGGAAATGTATAGTCAATTTTGATGGGTAGTTGATCCGTGGTTGCAGGCCCAGCTCTCTTGCCTTTCTGAATATCGTATTCCAAGCCTTGTGGTCTTTTAGCATGGAGGCTGCCAGATCCTGTGTGATCCTGATTGGTGTTCCTTGATATTTGAATTGTCTCTTTCTGGCTTCTTGTAAGATTTTTTCTTTTGCTTGAAAGCTCTTGAATTTTGCAATTATATTTCTGGGCATTTTCTTATCTGGATCGAATGTAGTGGGTGTTCTATGAATCCTTTCAACGTCTATATTGCCCTCTTGTTGTAGGACTTCAGGGTAATTTTGCTGAATTATTTCTTTTAGTATGGAGTCCAGGTTTCTATTAATTTCTGGTTTATCTGGAAGACCAATTATTCTCAAATTGTCTCTTCTGGACAGGTTTTCTTGGTCTGTCACTCTCTCACTGAGATATTTCATGTTTACTTCTATTTTTTCAGTCTTTTGACTTTGTTTTGTTTGTTCTTGTTGTCTTGAGAGATCATTAGCTTCTAATTGCTCAATTCTAGCCTTTAGGGACTGGTTTTCTGCTATGATCTTTTCGTTTTCAGCTCTAATCTTTTCGTTTTCAGCTATGATCTTTTGGTTTTCTTTTTCAATCTGGTTCAATTTGCTTTTCAGTTCATTTGATTTCTGAGCCTCACTTTCCAATTGCAAGATTCTACCTTTTAAACTGTTATTTTCTTGCCAGATCTCTTCCATTTTCCTCAAAATCTCAGTTTTGAACTCTTCCATAGTTTGTGACCCGTTTTCCTTATTTGAGGTGGGTCCAGATGCTTGTTTGTTCTCCTCCTCTGTTTGCTTGGTTGTCTGGATTTTCTCTGTGTAAAAGTTGTCAAGTGTTAAAGACTTCTTTTTCTTGTTGTTAATCTTTCTCTTCTGAACTTCCTCAGACTGGGTAGCCATCATTAGCCCAGCAGCTTCTCAGCTTTATCCTCGCACTCAGCAACTGTCCGCGTTCTTTTGGCTCCTGAGGTCTGGTTTTTTCCAAGGTCAAGCCCCCTGGTGGATCCCCTTGCTTGATCCTCTGTCGGAGTTTTCTTTACAAGTCTCAGGGCGCTGCTTCCACAGTTGTATACCCGTCTGCACTGGTTTCCCACTCAGGGTTTCAGAGCTTTAGCTCTTGGCTGTGTCTGCCTCCACCCACGCCTCCTCTGTGCCTGAGCTCTGAGCCCGCCTGAGCTCTGCTCCCACGCTCTGCGTCCTGAGCCCGCGCTCAGATTTCGTGTGCGTTCTTTGGCTTTTTGGGGTCCCAAATCTTGCTGCTCTCAGGAACAGGCCCTGGAGCTGCCAATGACTCTATGGGTGCCCCAAACTTGCTCTATTTCTTTTTAGCTGGCTTTGGCGATATAGGTGTTGTGTGTGGAGGGGGTGGGGGTGGGGTGGTTGCTCTGCCCACGATTTAGTGAGAGCTGTTTCACCCCTTTATAGCATGGAAATGTCCTGATTCCATGTACCTTCCATGCTGCACCCTGTTGTGGGGTTCCTCCTTTTGTCTGGACTTGTTTTTATGTCCCCTTGAGGAGTCTTGTGTGTTTCAGTCAGGAGAGGTTAAGAGCTTCTTTTTACTCTGCCGCCATCTTAACCCGGAAGTATAGGGATAGTTTTTTTGAAGATGGAGGAGGCATAGAAATATTTGCAGGCAGTAGAGAAGCAGCCAGTAGAGAGGGAGAGATTGAAAATAAATGAAAAAAGTGAGGAATCTGCTGAAGCAGATGGGCTGAAATGAGATCATTCAAACATTCTTGTTTCAGCAAGAAGAGGGATCATTTCATTATATGAGACAGGGATAAAGGAGGAAATGATGGCAGAAAGCATCTTAGTGGTGTAAAATGAGGAAAAATGGGGATTTCATGAGATTTTGTAGAGAAAAAAGTCAAGTGCTGCACATAACTCCCCCGAATTTAAATGCATCAGAAGCATAAGTTGTGGAAGAAAGGAAGGAAACAAGCATTTATTAAGCATTCCCTATATGCTTAATACTTATTATCATGCCAAATACTTCACAAATATTATCTCATCTGATCCTCATAATAGCCCTGGGATATAGGTGCTATTATTATTCTCATTTCATAGTTAAGAAAACTGAGGCACCATGAAGTTAGAAGACTTGATTTGGGTCACATTACCCATGAATGAGGTCAGTTTTTAATTCAGGTCTTCCTGACTCCAGGACCAACATGCTAGTCACTGTGCCACATAGCTGCTGGCTAAGTTTGCATGCAAAGAATCATTTTTTTTATGGTTGTTGTTTTTTCTTTAGCAAACTACAAGATTAATGCATTCATGATATGACAATACAACCTTCCTTACCCCCCAACAAGCAAACTGATCATAAGAGTTTAGAATTAGAAGGGACCTTGGAGGATCTCTAGTCTAATCCATGTCTAAACTAGAATGCTTTCTACAGCCACTCAATAAAAAATCATATAGCCTTTGCTAAAAGACCAATCCTTTAGGGTAATCCACCCTAAAGGCAACTTTGGATAGCTATAATTATTAGGAAATTTGTCTTTACATTGAGCCAATATATATTTCTCTGAAAGGTCTTGTGTTCTACTGGAAAGAATAATAGGGTTGGAGTCAGAAGACCTGAGTTTTAATTTTAGCTCTGATAATACTACCCACTTGATCTTGGGCAAGTCATTTAATTCCTTTGTGCCTCAGCTTTCTTTATATGTAACATCTAAGGTTCCTTCTAGTTCTAAATCTGATCCTCTGCAGTTGCTTTGCATATAATCCCCTAAAGCTAAGCAAAACAATTTTTTGTCTTATTTTTTTGGAGGTGCAGAGGATAGAGTGTCAGGCCTGAAGTCAGAAAGACTCATCTTTCTGAATTCAAATCTGATCTCAGACACCTTGGATAAGTCTTTTAACCCTGTTTACCTCAATTTCCTCCTCTGTAAAATGAGCTGAAGAAGGAAATTTCTAAACACTCCATTATCTTTGTCAAGAAAACCCCAAATAGAGTCATAAAGAGTCAGACACAACTGAATAATGACTGAACAACAACAGACATCTTCAGTTCTTTCAACAAGATCTTTTATGGCAAGATCTAAAGGTTCTTCTCTCTTCTGGTAATTTTCTTTATTGTAACTTTGAGCTTACCAACATCTGTTCTAAAACATGGCACTTAGACCTGCATATAGCTCAACAAGATGTTGTCTGAGCAGGGCAGAGGATGGTGAAATTATCCCCTTCCCAGTCCTGGGGCTTCCATTTCTTTTAATGCAGCTTAAGGTCACATTAGCTTTTTTGCCTGCCATATCGTATTATTGACTGCTATTGATCTTGCAAAGTACTAAAAAGCTTGCAATCCACTAATGCAACCTCAGGCTGCATGAATAGAGAGGCATGCTGTCCTGAATGAGAAAGGTGATGGTCTAGCTATTCTTTGCCCCTGGGAGATCCCATTTGCAACACTGTGTTCAGCTTTGAATATCAGATTTTTTTTTTCAGGAAGGTCATTGAAAATCTGGAGCATGTTCAGTGAAGCAGTGTAAATTAGTGAAAAGGCTGCTGCTTTGGGAATCAGCCTACTTGGGTTCCTCTTTACTAAGCATGTGACCTTGAACAATTTAATTAATGTTTTTGAGTCTCAATTTCTCCATCTGTAAAATGAATATAGAATTCATTTTCTTTGCTCTCCAAATTCTTCCAGCTTCTGAATTTTTCAATTATTGCTGAAGGTACTACCATTTTCACAGTCACAGGCTCAAATATTCGCTCTCACTCATCTTGCATGTTCCCCATCTCCTTAGGTCAAATCATCTTCTCCTTGACTGGACTATTCCAACAGTTTTCTCAATAGTATCCTGCCTCAAATCTTTCCTCACTCTAATCCATCCTCCACTCAACAAGTAGTTTTCCTGTTTTTATTGTTTAGGAATACCTGGAAATCCTTTATTTCATTAAATGTCATTTTTTTCCTCAAAAGGGTTATTACTGGTATGTGATTCTTGGTTGTAGGCCTAGATTTTTTGCCTTTCAGAA
The DNA here is from genome assembly GCF_016433145.1 of Gracilinanus agilis. Taxonomy (NCBI): domain Eukaryota; kingdom Metazoa; phylum Chordata; class Mammalia; order Didelphimorphia; family Didelphidae; genus Gracilinanus; species Gracilinanus agilis. The sequence goes on along the minus strand of NC_058131.1, from coordinate 423,574,006 downwards.
TATCATATTCCATGCCTTCCAGTCCTTTAATGTAGAAACTGCCAGGTCTTATATAATCCTGACTGTGACTTCATGAAAACTGAATTGTTTCCTTCTGGCTGCTTATAGTACTTTTTCCTTACTCTGGGAGTTTTTGAATTTTATTGTAAAAGTTCTAAGATGTTTTATATTAGGATCTCTTTTAGGAAATGATTGGTGGATTTTTTCAGGTTCTAGTTTCCCCTCTTGCTTGAGGATATTAAGGCAGTTTTTCTTGTAATATTGTGTCTAGGTTCTTTTTTTAATTATAGTTTTCCAATATTCAGAAAATTCTTAAATTGTTTCTCTTGAATCTATCTCCTAGGTTAGTTGATACCAGAGAGGTATTTCAGATTTTCTTCATTTTTTTCATTAGTTTCCATTTACTCAATTCTAATTCATAGGAAACTATTTTCTTCCTTGAGCCTTTGTGGTTCCTTTTCCATTTGTCCCATTCTAGGCTTTAGGAAATTGTTTATTTCAGTGGCATTTTTGTGGCCTCCATTTGACCCATTCTAATTTTCAAGTTGTTGAATATTTCTATCATTTCTTTTATTACTTTATTTTTAACTTCTTTTCAAGTTCTTCAAAGAGGTCTTTTGGGGCCTGAAATCCTTTCTCACTTTTCTTTGAAGTTTCACATATTTTCTTTTTTGCCATTATTGTACTCTCCTGAGTTTATATTTTGATCTTCCCTGTTACTAAAGTAACTTTGTAAGGTTAGGTTCTTTCTTTGTCTTTTGCTCATTTTTCTAGTTTTTATCACCCCACCCCTTACCTTGCTATCTCAACAGATCATGCTCTGCTTCTGATGTGGAGAGGACACTGTTCCAAGCTTGTGTATACCTTCTCTTGTGCTTGTGGTAGGTCCAGCTGTCTTTGAGTTCCTCAATGTGCACTTCAAAGGGATGACCCAGCTGGCTTCCTATAGGGAGGCTTGCAACAGTTTTTTTCCAACTGAATTCCTCTCTCCCTGCTTTCAGTTTTCCTATTGCCTCCTGTGTTCAGCTGCTCTCTGCTCTGTAGGTTAATAGCCTCAGACCAAATGGAAGCTCATAATACTACTTCTAGCTCTGAAGTTTCCTAACCTCAGGCCTCTGTAGGTCTGACCTTGGGGTGCTCCTTGTCTGCTGTTTCATCTTCTCAGGCCATTGGCAGCAAGTAGAGTTGTGCTGGTCTGTGCTCTATAAGTTCCTCCTCACCCTGTCCTCTCTATGCAGCACTAACTGGGCTACTCTCCCCTCTCACTTTAGTGAGACAAGTCCTTCTTGCTTTTCTTCATTTAGAGATGCTTTCTTTTCTATTTTTGTGTGTTTGGAGGGTTTGGGCAAGTTGAGACTCCCTTATTCTACCATCTTAGCTCCCGACATGCTTCCCTTCAGTAATAGTAGCTTTCCTAAAGTACATGTCACCTCTTTACTCAGACCCTAGTGGTTTCCTATTGTCTCCAGGAACAAAAATAAAACCCTCTGTTTAACATTTAAAACCTTTCATGTCCTGGTCCCTACCTACCTCTCAAGTCTTCTTGTTTCTTCTTCCTTCTCTTGTACTATAAGATCTAGTAACACTGGACTTCCATCTGTTCTTCCAACAAGTTATTCCAGCTTCCAACTACCATACCTTTTCATTGGCTGTCCCTCATATCTAGAATGTTGTCCTTCCTCACCTTTGCTTCCTTGCTTCCCTTAAGACTCAACTTTAACTCCACTTTGTGCAGGATGTGCAGGATTCCCAACCTCCCCTTTCAGGTCCCTGACACCTTTACTGCTTCCTTTCCTTTCCTTTCCTTTCCTTTCCTTTCCTTTCCTTTCCCCTTATCTTTTGTCTTTGAATTAATACTAAGTATTGGTTCCAAGGCAGAAGAGTGATGAGGGCTAGGCAATGTGGTTAAATGACTTGCCCACAGTCACATAGCTAGAAAATGTCTGAGGCCATATTTAAACCCAGGACCTCCTGTTTCCAGGCCTGGCTCTCTATCCACTGAGCCACCTCGCTGCCCTATGGTTATTATTATTATTCTGTTCACATAAATCTTCTATGCATGTTGTCTCCTCCATTAGATGTAAGCTTCTTGAGAGCAAGGACTATTTTTGCCTTTATATCCTCAGGGATTAGTACAATATCTTGCATATAGTAATTGCTTAATAAATGTTTTCAGACTTGCAAATTGGCCACGTGTGTAGCCATTTTATTGGTTTCACCTGGGCCAGCATTAGTTACCCCGATCCTTGGTCATCTTTGCTCTCCTGTGGTTTCCCTGACCTGTTTCTTTTTGTTGTTGTTCAGTTGTATCTAATTCTTCATTATCCTATTTTTGGTTTTCTTTGCAAAGACACTGGAATGATTTGCCATTTCCTCCTCCAACTCATTTTCCAGGTGAAGAAACAGAGGCAAACAGGGTTAAGTGACTTGCTAAGGGTCCCACAATTTCTTATACCTGTGCTGTTTGGTGATATGAACTGATTATCACGTAGGATGAGTAGATTGTGCTATGGAAACCATTCTTTGAAACTGACAAAGACTTTCTTTGCCTGGTTTCATTCTAAACAACCACTTGGAAGCTGGTGATTAGATTATTTCCAACCATGTGTGATCGAGGGGTTGGTATTATGAGATGGCAAAAAGTCTTATGATCTCATTAATATGGAAATATGTTTTGTATGACTGCACATTTATAACCTATAGCTTATTGTTTCAGATAGGGAAGAGGAGAGGAAGGAGAGAAATTTGGAATCCAAAAATTTAAAAAATGATTGTTAAAAATTGTTTTTACATACAATTAGAAAAAGAAAATGTTTTAAAAGAAAAAGAAAGTATCTTATCATCTAATTGGCTGTAAAACTAGGAAAACTGATGATTCAAAGGTTGTTGAGCCAGAACTTGGTTGATCCACAGAAGGAGCAACACATCCCTTCTCCCCGTGTCTCTAACTCTTGGTTCATAAGGGTATTACTTTGAACTATCTCCCTGGGTTGGGGAAAGAGATCTACCTTGACTCCCAGCTAACTATGGGAGATGCAGAACTGGCTGTCTCTGTCTCATATGTGTGTTCTTTCCTGATTTTTTGCAAATACTATTCCGGAATGGAAATATCAAGGTGGCCTACTGAGTTAGGGAGATACAGAGTTTCCATTGAGATGTCAAAGCTAAATGATGGCTAAATGATAACAGTAGCAGCAATCATCAGAGGTGAGTAGTTTAATAGTCCTCTCCCCCCATATCCCTTTTCTATTCCCCTCCCCATCCAATATAGTCCATCAGAAATAGATTCAGAAAATTTGTGTATACTCTGGGATGGAGGTGGAGGGGTGATTACATTTTAGAATGCAAATAAGTACTTTGATTCTTCTATAGATCTCTGATCTCATCAAAGTAGATATCTTTCCTCAAGTGCCTGTATAAACCATCCCATGTTCTCTTCTCTCATGTGGTTCATCTCCATGGCTTTCTTTTTTTTTAAACCCTTATTTCCCATCTTAAGATCAATAATAAGTATTGGTTCCAAAACAGAGGAGGGCTAGGCAAATGACTTGTCCAAGGTCACATAGTTTAGACTAATATGAGATCAGATTTGAACCCAAGATTTCCCCTTTCTAGACCTGGCTTTCAAATTACTGAGGCACCTAGCTGCCTACATCTCCATGACTTCCAATGATTCTTTCATAGAGCATCTGCCCAATAAATTAGACTGATGTTGTTTTAAAGAAAGAAGATATCTTGAAATGGATAGGAATTCACCACTTTTTGCTTCTTACATCCCACATAGTGGGTGACTCTTCCTGGCTGAGCTGTCAGTTCCCTATGACATTCCTCTAACTTTCCCACATCATGGAGAACAAAGGACCAATCAAAGTCCACTATTCATATCCGTTAGCAATGGTCTAAAGCACACATGGCCCACTGGAAGGAGCCAGAACATGTGTATGATCCATGATCCTCCACATCAGCAAATATTCTTGTTTAGTCTCTAGGTAGATTGGATATAGTAAAAGAAAAAGTGAGTTGATCCCAAGCAGGAGAAAGCCATTGGAGATTATCATAATTCTTTGAGTCTAGGAAACTAAGCAATCTGAGGGGCTGGGATTGTTTAGGGAACTTAGGGTCTCAGGCCATTAATCAGAAGATGATCCCTGATCTTAGAGTCAGAAATCAGAAAATTTAAGTTTGAGATTTAACCTTCACTGGCCATAAAATCTGGGCTACTGCTTACCCATTTCTGGGCTTCAGTTTCCTTACCTTAAAATGGGACTATTATCTCTGTTAACCTCATCAGACTATTACAAGGAAAGCACTCAGAACACGGAAATGGACTATTGAAATAGGGATTCTTACTATGAGGGCAGAACTAAGGAAAGGTGAAAGGTGAAAAGATTAAAGGACTGGCACACAGTAAGCCTAGATTAATAAATATTAAGTGCTTAATACATGTTTATTTCTTGACTGACTAGCACAAAGGACAACTGCTCTGGAATTGAAGAGTTGGACTCTTTGGAAACCTGCCTGGCTTCAAATTCCAAGGCTAGATCTTTTTTTGAAGGATGACTCTAAAGGTAAGAATAGTTGAAAGCTGGCTATGGAGTCTATTGCTTGAATAAACGGAAAATGTTTTCCCTTGAAAAGAGAAGATTTAGGGGGAGATGAGATATGTCTTCAAGCATTTGAAGAGCTGTTATATATGTAAGAGGGTTTGGTCCTGTTTTCTTTGACCCCAGGGAGCCAATCAAAGAGCAATGCCAGGGTGAGAATCGGGGAGACTGATTTAGGCTAAATGTGAAGTAAATGTTCTGTTGCCTCCTTCCTACCTCTTAGTGCTCTCCCAATGTGAAGGCTGCCTAAGGAAGCTGCCTTAGGTGGGTTCTCCATCATCAAACATCTTCAAATAGAGACCAGAAGACCTTTTGATAGGAATTGTACCATAGATAGGGGCCTTTGATTAGGTAGATGCTGTGCTATATCCCATCCCAGAATGAGAGTCTGTGATACTATAAAATTTCTGAGCAGATGTCATGTAGAAGATTAGATATGATCAATGTGGCCCTAGAGGGTAGAAGGGAGAACAAAAAAGGGGCAAGGTCTTTTTGAGCTACCTATTCAAGGCACACCACACCCCCAAATAAACTAAGATGGATGCTTTTCCCAGGCTGTTATTTTAAAGTTTTCTACAAAATCGCCACATACTGATCTATTACCAGAGGCTACCATCCCATCTGTGGGGACAACCGCCGTTCTTTTGATTTATGATGTGAAGAAAACCCTTACCTGAATTATTGCCCAGTCTCCAGCTCTGAATTTTGTGTGATTCTATATTTACAACACAGCACCATTTATTTACACCACTGGAGTGTAAATTCTATGAATAAATTCTATTATCTTTGGAACTTGGGGTATGACGAAAACATGAAATCTGCTCCAGATCGTGAAATTCTGTCTGTCTCTCATCATTACTGGCCTGATGGTTGGGGAGTGGGGTGGGGTTTGGATCCAAGGTAATATTCACTCCCCAATTCCAGGCTCAATTAAAGTTTCACTAAACTGTTTGTTCCCAAACATTTTTCAATAAATCTCTACCAATGAAGGCTCACGAGCTAAAGGAATAAATATGTTTCCAGCATTGACTGCAGACAAATGACATGAAACTGAGAAGGGGCTTAGGTGTGCTTCCCGGAGAGGGGCAGAGTGTGTTACAAGACAGGCCCACATGACTGGCCTACTGGAAAGAGGATTACACGATTTAGTGCTGGAAGGGGTCTTAAGCATGGAGTATAGAATGTCAGCCCTGGAAGGGATTGCAAAGCAGAGCACAGAACAAAGAAAAAGTCAGAACTTGAAGGTAACTATCATGGCACTGCTACATCCACTCTTCTCCAGGCTGAGGGTCCTCAGTACCCCCAATCCTGTAGGCAGAGCCCTGCCATAGCCCAAGACTCTAAACTCAATAGATTTTTGTTGTTCATTCATTTTTCAGACATATCCAACTCTTTGTGACCCCATTTAGAGTTTTCTTGGTGAAAGGTACTCTAGTGATTTGCCATTTCTTTCTCTAGCTCATTTTACAGATGAGGAATCAGAGGCAAATGGGGTTCTATGACTTGCCTAAGGTATCTGAGACCAGTTTTGAACTCAGATCCTCCAGACTGCAGGCTCTCAGACCACTGTACCACTTAGCCACCCTTAATAGATTTCCTCTTTAAGTCCTGTATCTACAAGAAGTTAAACCTCTCATGGTAAGTCTCTGTACTGCTAGCTGAGTTCTTCCTCAGACAAAGGACATAACTAAGTCCAGCTTGGCAGGCATGCCAAAGTTTATATTCCACAGGCTATTCCTCAGGAAACAAGGTATTCTTTTTTTAAATTTTTTTTCCATTTAATTTAGTTTAATTTAATTTTTTTGAGAGTATCACTTTATTTACTTATACATTTTTAAAGTGTAATTAATTAATTAATTTAGAGCATTTTCCCATATTACATGAATCATGTTCTTTCCCTTCCCTCCTCCCATAGCCAATGATCAATTCTACTGGGTTTTACATATGTCATTGATCAAGACCTATTTCCGTATTATTCATATTCGCACTAGGGTGATCATTTAGAGTCTATATCCCCAATCATATCCCCATCGAACCATGTGGTCAAGCAGTTGTTTTTCTTCTGTGTCTCTACTCCCACAGTTCTTTCTCTTGATGTGAATAGCCTTCTTTCTCATAAGTCCCTCAGAATTGTCCTGGGTCATTGCATTGCTGCTAGTAGAGAAAGTCTATTATATTCAATTGTGCCACAGGGTATCAGTCTGTGTATAATGTTTTCCTAAACCAAGGTATTCTTGATGCCACAAGGAAATACCAAAAGGAGGTCTAAATACAAACATGTATATATTAACATGAATATATATGTAAATACATGTATATATCTATATCTTGTTTTTTACAACATTTATGTTTCTTGATATATTCTTCATTACCCGCCCAGAAAATTACACTTTATTTTAAAAAAAAAGTTTTAAAAAAGACAGAACAAAACTCAGCAAAAAAAACCAACACATCAACCAAATTTGCCATTCTATGTAATGTTCCACACCCACAGTCTGTCACCTCTACAAAGAAGGGGGGAGGTACACACTGCTCTCTCCTTCAGGGCCAAAGTTGATCACTATAATTTCACAGCTTTCGGATTTGATTTTTTTGGTTGTTCTTTCCACATATATTGATATTATTATTGCATGTATTATTTCATTAGTTCTGTTTATTTCATACGGTTATTGGTTAATATGCCTTCCTACATTTCTCTGAATTTATAATATTCACTATTTCCTTCAGTACAATTCTACTTCATAACATTAATGTGCCTCAATTTGTTTGGCCATCCCCCCAATCTTTGAGTATTCCCTTTGTTTTCTTTGCTCCTAAGAAAAATGCTGCCATAAATATTTTGTTTTACATGAGACTTTTCTTTTTTATCATTGACCCATTTGAGCTCTAAGTCTTATAGTGTGATCTCTGAGCTATCTTGAAGTGTGGTCTCTGAGCCATGGATATTTTAATGCTTATCTAAGCATACTTCCAAGTTGCTTTCCAGAATGAATGGTCCGACTCTGAACTCCACTCAGTGTAATGTTATTGTTTAGTTGTGTCCTGCTCTTTGGGACCCTGTGGACCATATTGTGTTAACACTGGCCATGGGGTTTTCTTTTCTTAAAAAACAAAACAAAACTTTACCTTCTGTTTAAAAATTGATATTAAGTATTGGTTATAAGGCAAAAGAGTGGCAAGGACCAGGCAGTTAAGATTAAGTGGCTTGCTCAGACTCATACAGCTAGGAAGTGTCTGAGGCCAGATTTGAACCCTGGAACTCACACATTTCTAGGCCTGGCTCTCTATCCACTGAGTCACCTAACTGCTCCAATGGAGTTTTCTTGGCAAAAATATAGCTCTGGTTTGCCATTTCCTTTTCTAGTGGAGTAAGGCAAACAGAGTTCAAGTGACTTGTCTAGGGTAGCACAACTAGTAAGTGCCTGAGGCCAGATTTAAACTCAGTATTTCCTGATTCCAGGACTAGTGCTATATCCAAGAAACCATCTGGCTACCTTCAGCCACCTGACTGCCACAGTATGTTAGTGTGTGCCTGTTTTTCTACAGTTCCACCAACATCATTCCTCCCTTCTCTTGTCATCTCTGACAATTTCCTGGGTGTTTTGATTAGATTTTTCCTTATTAGTGATTTGAAATTATCTTCTGTATGGTTGTGAATAGTTAATAATTCATCTTTTGAGGATTGTTCGTATACTTTGTTCTTTTATCCAATGGGGTATGATTTTTATTCTCAGTTATTTTATTAGTTTCCTAAGCTTCCCCTCTTACCTGATTGTGTTTATTTTGTTTGGTAAAAAATTTCATTTTTATTGCTTCTATCCCTTGTGGGTTTTTTTACACCCTTACCCTCCATTTCAGAATCAATACTGTGTATTGGTTCCAAGGCAGAAGAGCAGTAAGGGCTAGGCAAAGGGGTTCAAGTGACTTGTCCAGGGTCACACAGCTAGGAAGTGACTGAGGCCAGGTTTGAACCCAGGACCTCCTATCCCTAGGCTTGGCTCTCAATCCACTGAGCCACCTAGCTGACCCCTATCCCTTGTTTAAATGAAGAATTCTTCCCCTAGTTTAAGTTGTGAAAAGTACCTAATATAGTTCTCGTGTAATAGTTTTTAGTAGTGTGTTCTTTACTAACAAGGTCTCTTATTGTGGTACAAGAAGTAATATATTGTTCTAAAAACAATTCTTCCAACCTATTCCCCAGTTTTCCTAGTAATTATTGTGAAATAAGGACATCTTCCCCAAGCAATTTTTGTTCCTGGGCTTATCAAACCCTGAGTCATTGAATTCAATTGTTTTTTATTCTTCCTTATCTAGTCTGTTCCATTGATCTTCTTTTCTTTCTTCTTTTTAACCCTTACCTTCTATCTTAGAATCGATACTAAGTATTGGTTCCCAGGCAGAAGAGTAGTAAGAGCTAAATAGTTGGAGTTGACTTGCCTAGGGAAACACAGCTGGGAAGTGTGTGAGGCTAGATTTGAACCCAGGACCTTTCCTTTCATCTCTAGGCTTGGCTTTCTATTCAATGAGCCACCTAGCTATTCTACTGATCTGCTTTTCTATGACTTTTTTTTTAAAACAAGTACCAAATAATTTTGATGATTCCTGTTTTATTTGAGTCCTGGAAATGATATCCCCCTTTCATTCCTACTTTCTCCACTTTAATAATTCCCTTGAGATTCTACCATTTTTTGTTTTTTCAAATGAATTTGTTATTATTTTGTCTAGGCTCATAAAGTATCTCCCTCTTGTTTCAATCAGTATGGTACTAACTCTGTAAATTACTTTAGAGTATTGTAATTTTTATTATATTGGCTTGACCCAACTATCAGCACTGAATATCCTCACTGATAAGCTGTACTTTCTTTGAGGAGTATTTTGTAAATGCATCTGTACAGATCTCAAGTGTGCATTGGTAGATTGACTCCTCGATATTTTATTCAGTTATTTTTGATAGGATGCCCCCTTCTATTATTGCCTCTCAGATTTTATTACAGTCACATAGAAACATTTTACTTTTGTACTAATTTTTTATCCTGCTACTTTATGGAAGCTATTATCTCAATTAGATTCTTTGCTGATACTGGATGATTTTCATGTTCTCATGTCCACATTCATCATGTCCCGAGATAACAGAGATAGTTTCCATTCCTGTTTGTCTTTAATTTCATTCTCTTGTGTTTTTGCTATTGCTACCATCTGTAGAACTGTATCAAATAACAGTTGGGCAAGAGGGGCATCCTTTGCTTATTCTTGTATTTATTGGGAAAGCTTTTAGTGTTTGGCTACTAGCTTTTTTTTAAAGATATATATCTCTTATCATAGTTTTAAAAATTCTTCTATGACTATGTTTTTGTAGAATTTTAGTATAAATGAGTCTTACACTTCAGAAAAGGCTTTTTCCTATATTCATTCATTTAAATGTTTTTATTTAAAATTTTGATTTAATCTAAATATTTCCCCTATAGTGAATCATCCTCATATCATTGCTATAAATTCAACTTAGTCACAGTAAAATTTAAAAATAAACTGCTATTATATATTTCCAGGATTCCAGTAATTTAAAATTACTGAAGCAATACCCATCAATGATATTGGCATAATAATTGCAATATCCAATTCCCTCCTCCCATAAAAGTTGGGCTTGTTATTGCTTAAAAAAAGGATTACACTCCTCTTTCAGATCTAGATAAATCAAACCAAAAAATAAGAAACAGATAAGAGAGGTGAATGAAATCCTAGAAAAAATTAGATTTAATAGATATGTGTAGAAAAATAAATAGGGACAAAAAGGAATACACCTTCTTTTCAGCTGCACATGGTACATTCACAAAGATTGACCATGTTATAGGGCATAGAAACATTGCAAACAAATGCAAAAGAGCAGAAATAGTAAATGTAACCTTCTCAGATCATAATGCAATAAAAATAAGAATTAGTAAGGGCACCTGGACAGGAAAATCAAAAACTAATTGGAAATTAAACAATATGATTCTCCAAAACCAATTTGTCAAAGAAGAAATCATAGAAACAATCAACAATTTCATTGAAGAGAATGACAATGATGAGACATCCTACCAAACTCTGTGGGATGCAGCTAAGGCAGTACTCAGGGGGAAATTTATATCCTTGAGTGCATATATTAACAAATTAGGGAGGGCAGAGATTAATGAATTGGGCATGCAACTTAAAAAACTTGAAAGCGAGCAAATTAAAAATCCCCAGATAAAAACTAAATTAGAAATACTAAAAATCAAGGGAGGAATTAATAAAATCGAAAGTAAAAGAACTATTAAATTAATAAATAAAACTAGAAGCTGGTATTTTGAAAAAACGGATAAAATAGACAAAGTAACAGTCAATCTAATTAAAAAAAGGAAAGAAGAAAACCAAATTGACAGTATCAAAGATGAAAAGGGTGACCTCACCTCTAATGAAGAGGAAATCAAGGCAATCATTAAAAACTATTTTGCCCAATTATATGGCAATAAATATAGCAATCTAGGTGATATGGATGAATATTTACAAAAATACAAATTGCCTAGATTAACAGCAGAAGAAATAGAATACCTAAATAATCCCATATTAGAAAAAGAAATAGAATGAGCCATAAAAAAACTCCCTAAGAAAAAATCGCCAAGGCCTGATGGATTCACAAGTGAATTCTATCAAACATTCAAAGACCAACTAATCCCAATACTATACAAATTATTTGATATAATAAGCAAAGAAGGAGTCCTACCAAATTCCTTTCATGATACAAATATGGTACTGATTCCAAAGCCAGGTAGATTAAAAACAGAGAAAGAAAACTACAGACCAATCTCCCTAATGAACATAGATGCAAAAATCTTAAATAGAATATTAGCAAAGAGACTCCAGCAAGTGATCAAGAGGATTATCGACCATGATCAGGTGGGATTTATACCAGGAATGCAAGGATGGTTCAACATTCGAAAAACCATCCACATAATTGACCATATCAACAATCAAACAAACAAAAAAGGGGCAGCTGGGTAGCTCAGGGGAGTGAGAGTCAGGCCTAGAGACAGGAGGTCCTAGGTTCAAACCCGGCCTCAGCCACTTCCCAGCTGTGTGACCCTGGGCAAGTCACTTTCCCACCCTTACCACTCTTCCACCTATGAGACAATACACCGAAGTACAAGGGTTAAAAAAAAAACAAACAAAAAATCACATGATTATCTCAATAGATGATGGAAAAGCCTTTGACAACATACAACACCCATTCCTATTGAAAACCCTGGAAAGTATAGGAATAGAAGGTCCTTTCCTAAAAATAATAAACAGTATGTACCTAAAACCATCAACAAGCATCATATGCAATGGGGATAAATTAGAAGCCTTCCCAATGAGATCAGGAGTGAAACAAGGATGCCCATTATCACCTCTATTATTCAACATAGTACTAGAAACAATAGCAGTAGCAATTAGAGAAGAAAAAAGAAATTGAAGGTATCAAAATAGGCAATGAGGAGACTAAGCTATCACTGTTTGCAGATGATATGATGGTCTACTTAAAAAATCCTAGAGAATCAACTAAGAATCTTGTAGAAATAACAACTTTAGCAAAGTTGCAGGATACAAAATAAATGCACATAAATCATCAGCATTTCTATATATTTCCAAAACATCACAGCAGCAAGAGGTATAAAGAGAAAGATCATTTAAAATCACCCTAGACAATATAAAATAATTAGGAATATATCTACCAAAACAAACACAGGAATTATACGAAAACAACTACAGAACACTTTCCAAACAATTAAAACTAGATCTAAACAAATGGAAAAACATTGATTGCTCATGGGTAGGATGAGCTAACATAATAAAAATGACCATTCTACCCAAATTAATTTACCTATTTAGTGCCATACCTATCAAACTACCAAAACGCTTTTTTACTGAATTAGAAAAAGCTATAAAAAAGTTCATTTGGAAGAACAAAAGAAGAAGAATATCAAGGGAAATAATGGAAAAAAAATGAAGGAAGGTGTCCTAGCAGTACCAGATATTAAACTATACTATAAAGCAGCAGTCATTAAAACAATATGGTACTGGCTAAGAGACAGAAGGGAGGATCAGTGGAATCGACTTGGGGTAAATGACATCAACAAGATAATGTATGATAAACCCAAAGAGCCCAACTTTTGGGACGAAAATCCACTATTTGGCAAAAACTGCTGGAAAATTTGGAAAACAATATGGGAGAGAATAGGTTTCGATCAACATCTCACATACCAAGATAAATTCAGAATGGATGAATGACTTGAACATAAAGAGGGAAACTATAAATAAGTTAAGTGAACTCAGAATAATATACCTGTCAGATCTCTGGGAAAGGAAAGATTTTAAAACCAAGGAAGAGTTAGAGAAAATTACAAAATGTAAATTAAATGGTTTTGATTATATCAAACTAAAAAGCTTTTGTGTAAACAAAAACAATGTAGCCAAAATCAGAAGGGAAACAACAAATTGGGAAAAAATCTTTATAACAAAAAACTCTGACAGGGGTCTAATTACTCAAATATACAAAGAGTTAAACCAATTGTATAAAAAAATCAAGCCATTCCCCAATTGATAAATGGACAAGACACATGAATAGGCAATTTTCAGGTAAAGAAATCAAAAGTATCAATAAGCACATGAGAAAGTGTTCTAAATCTCTAATAATTAGAGAAATGCAAATCAAAACAACTCTGAGGTATCACCTCACACCTAGCAGATTGGCTAAAATGAAAGAAGGGGAGAGTAATGAATGTTGGAAGGTGTATGGCAAAACTGGGACATTAATGCATTGTTGGTGGAGTTGTTAACTCATCCAACCATTCTGGCTGGCAATTTGGAACTATGCTCAAAGGCTTTGGTCCAGCCATACCATTGTTGGCTTTGTACCCCAAAGAGATCATAGATAAACAGACTTATACGAAAATATTTACTGCTTTGCTTTTTTGGTGGCAAAAAACTGGAAAAGGAGAGTATGGCCTTCAATTGGGGAATGGCTGAACAAATTGTGGTATATGCTGGTGATGGAATACTATTGTGCTCAAAGAAATAATAAACTGGAGGAATTCCATGTGAACTGGAAAGACTTCTAGGAATTAATGCAGAGTGAAAGGAGCAGAGCCAGAAGAACATTGTACACAGAGACCAATATACTGTGGTAATATTGAATGTAATGGACTTCTGTACTAGCAGCAATGCAATGACCCAGGACTATTCTGTGGGATTTATGGAAAAGAACACTACCCACATTCAGAGGAAGAACTACAGGAGTGGAAACAGAAGAAAAACAACTGCTTGAACACATGGGTTGTGGCGGACATGATTGGGGATGTAGACTCAAAACTACCATAACAATGCAACTATGAACAATTTGGAAATAAGTCTTGATCAATGACACATGTTAAAACCAGTGGAAATACACATCAGCCATGGTGGATAGAGGGAGTTGGGGGGTGAAGGGGAAAGTAAGAGCATGAATTATGTAACCATGTTAACTTTTCAAAAAATAAATATTAATAAATGTTTAAAAAATAAAATAAATGTTCATTTTATAAACAAACAAACAAAAACAACAACAAAAAAAACCAATGCAACCAAAATCAGAAGGGAAACAACAAATTGGGAAAAATCTTTATAACAAAAAACTCTGACAGGGGTCTAATTACTCAAATATACAAGAAGTTAAATCAATTGTATAAAAAAAATCAAGCCATTCCCCAGTCGATAAATGGGCAAGTGACATGTATAGGCAATTTTCAGATAAAGAAATCAAAACTATTAATAAGCACATAAGAAAGTGTTCTAAATCTCTAATAATTAGAGAAATGCAAATCAAAACAACTCTGAGGTATCACCTCAAACCTAGCAGATTGGCTAAAATGAGAGAAGGGGAGAGTAATGAATGTTGGAAGGTATATGGCAAAATTGGGACATTAATGCATTGCTGATGGAGTTGTTAACTCATCCAACCATTCTGGCTGGCAATTTGGAACTATGCTAAAAGGACTATAAAAGAATGCCTGCCCTTTGATCCAGCCATACCATTGTTGGCTTTGTACCCCAAAGAGATCATAGATAAACAGACGTACAAAATATTTATAGCTGCGCTTTTTGTGGTGACAAAAAACTAGAAAAGGAGGGTATGTCCTTCAATTGGGGAATGGCTGAACAAATTGTGGTATATGCTGGTGATGGAATACTATTGAGCTCAAAGAAATAATAAACTGGAGGAATTCCATGTGAACTGGAGAGACCTCCAGGAACTGATGCAGAGTGAAAGGAGCAGAGCCAGAAGAACATTGTACACAGTGACCAAATACACTGTAGTAAAATCGAATGTAATGGACTTCTGTACTAGCAGCAATGCAATGATCCAGGACATCTCTGAGGAACTTATGGTAAAGATGCTACCCACGTTCAGAGGAAGAACTTCAGGAGTGGAAACACAGAAGAAAAGCAACTGCTTGAACACATGGGTTGAGGCGGACATGATTAGGGATGTAGACTCAAAACTACCACATCAATGCAACTATCAATAATTTGGAAATAGGTCTTGATTGATGACACATGTTAAAACCAGTGGAAATGCACATCGGCAAGGGTGGGATATGTCGGGGGGTGGAGGGGAAAGTAAGAGTATGAATCGTGTAGCCATGTTAACTTTCCTAAAAAATAAAAAAGTATTAAATTAAAAAAAATTTTTAAAAAAAGGATTACAGGGAAGCTAGGTGACTCAGTGGATAGAGAGCCAGGTGATCCTGGGTTCAAATTAGCCTCAGAAACTTCCTAACTATGTGACCCTGGACAAGTCACTCAACCCCAATTGCCTAGCCCTCATCTCTTCTGCCTTGAAACCAATACTTAACCCAAAACCCATTTGATCCTAAGAACCCTAAGAAGTAGGTAGTTTTATTATCCCCATTTTACAGATGAGAGAACTGAATGAGTAGATTTAAATTGATAGAGATAGAGGTATTTGTGGGAGAGTATTACACAAGTTTTCAAGGGGAATATTAGTCTTCTAACTATTAACATGTTATCATAAAGGGATTAAAAAAAACTTACCTTCAACTATACTAAATATCAATTCTAACGCAAAAGAGCAATAAGAGCTAGGCAATTAGGGCTAACCCAATGGGACTTGTCCAAGGTCACAAAGTCAGGTATCTAAAACCATTTGAACTTAGGTCCTTCCAACTCTAGGCTTAGTACTCAATCCACTGTGCTATCTAGCTACTTCAGAAGGAGATTTTTTTAAACTAGAACTCATATAGAATTAAAATTTAGAAGGAATTGTAGCTGTCTCCTATTACCTTTTTGTGAGGATGTTAGTTCAAGCCTCTTAAATACTAAGGACTGATCTGTCTCTAGTTGCCCCTTCCAATTTATTCCCTGTCTTCTGCCAAATTCAATTCAGCAAGCACTTATTGAGGAACTTCTACTATGTCCAAGGTTACATGTTCTGCATTGTAAGAGAGAAAAAGATGAATAAGACTTTTCCTCAAAAAGTTTACCTTCTGATAGAAGTAAAGCAGAATGTGGAGAAAAATAAATTACAATAATATTTACATCCTGATGAATACACCCCATTCCCAAATGAAATTGGACAGTTAAGAGGAGACGGAACTCACTTTATACTGGTGAAAAACATTGGTGGAGAAGTTGATCCCTGAGCTTGGCTTTGAAGAATAGGTAGATTTAAATTTATAGAAATATGAATGAAACAAGCATGAAAAAATTTTAAAATATTAAAAAATGTATTATTTTTAGGCATTCATTAAAATTTTTTGAGTTTTGAATTTGCCTCCCTTTCTCCTCCCTCTCCATTACCTACTGAGAAGGAAGGAAATATAATGTCAATTATACATGTGAAATCATGGAAAATGTATTTCCTTATTAGCCATGTTGCAAAAAAAAAAGCAAGAAATACAAGGAATGTAGAAAAATTATGCTTCAATATGTGCTCATACTTCATTTGTTTTCTCTCAGGAGAGGATAAAATTTTCATCATAAGTCTTTCAGACTTGTTTTAGAACATTTTTTGATCAGGTTAGCTAAATTATAAGATCATCCTTACAATATTGTTTTTTTTTTTTGGTATACATTATTCTCCTTCTGCTCCCTTTGCATCAGTTTACATAAGTCTTCCCAGGTTTTTCTGAAACCATTCTGCTCCTCATTTTTTACAGCACAATAGTATTCTTTCACAGTCACATATCATCACTTGTTTAGCCATTCCCCAGTTGATGGCATTCCCTCAATTTCCAATTCTTTATTATCACAAGAAGAGTTTTTATAAATATTTTTGTACAAATAGGTCCTTTTCCTTTTTCTCTGGCCTCTTTCAGATACAGATCTAGTAATGCTACAGTTGGATTAAAGGATATACGTAGTTATATAGGTCTTTGAGCATAGTTCCAAATGATTCTCCAGAATTGTTAGATCAGTTGACAACTATGTCCACAGTGAATTAGTGTCCCAGTTTTTCCATATCCCCTTCAATATTTGCCATTTTCCTTTTCTGTCATATTAACCAATCTGAGTGGGGTGAGGTGGTACCTCAGAATTGTTATGATTTGCATTTCTTTAATCAATAGTGGTTTTGATCATTTTTATATGACTATTGCTATCTTTGATTTCTTCTTTTGAATACTGTTTGTTCATATCCTTTAACCATTTATCAGTTGGGGAATGACTCATATTTTAATAAATTTGAGAAATGAGACCTATATCAGAGAAACTTGCTATAAATTTTTTCTTCTGTTTCCTACTTTCCTTTTAATTGTGGGCGCATTGTTTTGTTTCTACAACCCCTTTTTAATTTAATGTAATCAATATTATCCATTTTACTTATTGTGATCCTTTGTCTCTTATTGTGTGATAAATTCTTCCTTTATCCACAAACATAACAGATAAAATTTTCCATGCTGTCCTAATTTGCTCATGATTTTAATTGCCCTTTGTGTCTGAATCTTGTACCCATTTTGACTTTATCTTGGTATGTGGTATGAAATGTTGGTCTATACCTAGTTTCTGTCCAACTGCTTTCCAGTTTTCCTAACTGTCAAGTAGTGAGTTCATGTTCCAAAAGCTTAGATCTTTTGTTTAACAAACATTAGATTACTGTGGTCATTTACTGTTGTATATTGTCTAGCCTTCTGATTCACTACTCTATTTCTTAGCCAATATCTGATTGTTTGCATGATTATCATTTTGTAAAATAGTTTGTTATCTGGTATTCTTGGACTGCTTTCCTTCACAATTTTTTTTTCATTGATTCCTTTGATATTTTTACCTTTTGTTCTTCCAGATAAATTTTGTTATTATTTTTTTCTAGCTCTATAAGTAATGTTTGGGTAATTTGATTGATGTCACTGAATAATTAAATTAATTTAGGTAGAATTTTCATTTTTATTATATTGGCTTGGCCTACACATGAGTAATTAATATATCTCCATTTGTTTAAATATGTCTTTATTTGTGTGAAAAGTGTTTTCTAATTGTCCTTGTATGTTTCCTTGGTTTGTCTAGGCAAATAGATTCACAAGTATTTATAACCCCATCACTTTATAGTCTGGGAAATGGAAGCCCACAAAAGGAAATGATCAGAATTCAAAACAAGAAATATTTAGCAAGTACTTAGCATGTTCAGAGTACTCTGCTAGACACCGGGGAATACAGAGAATTTAGATAAATAATGTCTGTGCTTTTACAAAGGTTACAGTGTAGTATCAGGATAAGGATTAGGTAGCCTTTTACATAAGTACTTTAAAGAGGGGCAAAGTATTCTATGAGATCCCAAGGGATGAACTGACTCTCCTTTTTCTCTCAGCAAGAAAGCCTTTCAGAGGAGGTGATAATTAGAGTTGGGTTTTAAAGAAGGAAAAAATATAGAAAAAAAGTCATGTCATCTTCAGAGAACAAAGTGAAGTAAATACAGGGAATGTGGGGGGGTGGGGGAGGGAAAGGGAGTTTTTTGACTCAGTTTACCTAGATCATAGAGTTTATTAATAGCATGGAAAGAGGTGATGCTGAAATGATAGGGTGGTGTCAGATTATAAAGACTAGACTAATGAATTGGAGCTTTACTCACTAAATGAAAGAAGTTAGGGATACAATGGATAGAGTGCTAGCTGTGGAGTCAGGAAGACCTAGGTTCAAATCTGACTTCAGAGACTTACTAGCTATGTAACCTTGGACAAGTCACTCAACACAATTTGCCTGAGTTTCCTAATCAGTAAAATGAATTGGAAAAGAAACGGCAAATCTCTCCAGTATTTTTGCTAAGGAAACTCCAAATGGGGTCACAAAGAGTTGAAAGTGACTGAAATGACTGAAAACAAGCATAAGAAATCACTGACTGCTTCTGAGTGTAGGGCTGACAGGTCTGGAGATCTATGAATAAGGAATAGGAGTCAGGTATGACTGTGAAGGACTGAGACAGGGAGACCCATTAGAAAGCTACTGTCAATATGAGAGGTGATGCCCCATCCTGATCAGGTCATTTCATTCACTTGTGTCAACAAATTCTGGGAGATAAGAATAGAAAAAAAAGGGAAATATAATCAAGAGTGTAAAAGGAATTAAATGAGAGGTTATTTCCTTATCTCTCTACTTGACTGATTTTGTGAGAGAAATAATCAGAGTAACTAGGTTCAGACTCTGATTCTTATTATCTGCCTGACTTTGGGCAAGTCACCTCATCTGCTTGTGCCTCAGTTTCTTTATCTGCAAAACGAGGTGGTTGGGCTAGTGGACTCCTGTCATGGAATGTTGGAGAGCTATTGTGAAATTTTCAGTGTGATCACTTATATCTCAGAAATGAGCAAACACTACAAATTAGGGAGCATATTGTTTTGCTGATTGTCTAGACTTAGGAAAGTGATGGAGAAAATGTTAATAATGCAGATTAAAATTTAAAGTGTGCTGTGTGTACATTTCCCCCTTCAAGCCTATTGTTAGACACTTACCAGCATATCACTGGCTGTAGTCCCTTCCATCTCTAAATCTCTGGTCTTGTGATCCTAAAAGAAGAGAAAATGCCATGTTAAAACTATGACAGATTTAATGTACTTCTCTCTTATTTTTCACAAACTGGATTGTATAAGACACCATTACTGAGCATCAATTATTCTTTCACATCTTGTGCTTGAACCTGTGTGCTAAATAAACCATATATTCCTGAATGAAATGGAGGTTGGACTAAAAAACATCTGAGGTCTTTGGCAGTGCTGACATTCTAAGTTTTTAGGTCCTTTCCAGCTCTGCTAGTCTATGTTCAGAAACTCAACACTTTCCAGAAGTTATGTCAACAGGCATTTATGAAGTTCTAAAGGGGAAGCTAGTGGATCTTCCTGAGTTCAAGTCTGGCCTCAGACACTTACTAGGTGTGACCCTGGACAAGTCACTTAAACCTATTGATCTCAGTTTCTCACCTGTAAAATGAGCTGGAGAAGGAAATGCCAAACCACTCCAGTATTTCTGCCAAGAAAATTCCAAATGGGGTCATAAAGAGTTGGACAAGACTGAGAATATGATTGGTGAGAGGGGGATAGTTCCAGTTTTCTTCGTCCAATTCAACCTTCTTCAATGGCAAAATAATCTTTAGAAGGGAAAGGTGTGATATGATATCATTTCCTTGCTCAAACCTGAAGTGAGTCCAGGGGTGTCAGCTCATGAGAGTCAGTTAAATTTTCAGTGTTAACATTTATATCTTGGAAATCAGCAAATACTACAAATCAGGGATTTATATATTATTTTGTTATCTTTTTAAAATTGTGTAGACTTAAGAAAGTGATGGGGAAAACGTTAATAATGCAGATTAAAGCATATTGCTGATACAATTTCCTTCTCCCTCCTAAGAGCCAGCTGTTAAAAATTTACCAGCATGTCCCCAATACCTCCTTTTACCTTGGTATTTTAAATCATTTGTATTTGGGTTCAAATCTTTCATACTAGCCTTATTTCATATTATTTCTCTCCATATACTTTACACTTTAGACAAACTGGATTATTAATTATTTCCCAAATTTGGTATTCTATTTCCTATCACTGATTTCTCAGAATCCTTAGCTTATGTAATGACTGAAATTCTCGAGAAGTAATCTCCTTCTTTTCTTTCTTTCTTTCTTTCTTTCTTTCTTTCTTTCTTTCTTTCTTTCTTTCTTTCTTTCTTT
>NC_058131.1:423532542-423552849 GCF_016433145.1 Gracilinanus agilis | reverse complement strand
CCTTCCTTCCTTCCTTCCTTCCTTCCTTCCTTCCTTCCTTCCTTCCTTCCTTCCTTCCTTCCTTTCTTCTAAGATTTGGTTCCAAGGTGGACAAGTGATAAGGGCCAGGCAATGTATTACCAAGACTCACAGAGCTAGGAAATGTATGAGGTCAGACTTGAACCCAGGACCTCCTGTCTCTAGGCCTGGGTTTCAATCTACTGAGCCAAACTGGTGCCCCCAAGAGGCAGTATTTCTTAATTTTAAATTAATTTATCAATTAACTAGTCAAAACAGATTAATTTGATCAGTTGTCCCTCCACCACCCAAAAAAATCTTCCCTCCTCTGGTGTAGGTCTATACCCATTATGAGCTCACCACTCAGTCCCTCCTCAGGACATCCTAAGACATCTTTAACTAGTGATAGACACTGAGGAGTGGATTTAGAGACCTCATTTCCTCCCTTATTACTTCATCACAAGAGAAGTATGTCCTTGCTGGGAACTGGAAGACATTAACACATTCTGCCATGTAGCCAGACCACTATATTTTAAGTGAGTTCAACATGGCTGCTTAACCCACTCTTAATCTTTCAGCTGGGTAAGGGTTCACCATGAGGCTAGCTTTGCCCTTACCCCCTTTATCCTTAACAAAGACAAAAGATCCTGACCCATTTTCATAGCCTGGAGGAGAAATCGGGTATACCCTCAGTTTAGAATCCGGCTGACCTTGGGTGAGGTAAGCAAAGGGAAAAATTAGTTCACAAAAATGTCACCATTCAATATTAATTTTCCTCTGCATCTTTCATGAGGTCTTCTCTTATCCTCCCTTTCTGGTTGCCCGGTGTCCTCTTCTTCACATTTTTTTTACTTTATATGAATGTTGTATTTCAAGCTTCCGTCACACCCTCCATCTCCTACAGCTGGTAAAATATAAATTCCTTAATGGATGGAACTAGTGGTATGTTTCTAAATGTTTAACAACCAGCTCTCTGGGATAGAAACGTGCAAGTGGCATACTTTTAAATTGAATCTATAGTATTACCATTTTTTCATTACCATGAACTAAACAATAAAACCCCATTTTTATTACTTGCCAATTTCTGGGGTATAAATGCCCATATTGAAAATTTAACAATTGGCTCTCCATAACCAGTTCTAACTGGGTTCAGTACACCTCTGCTTTCTTGGAATGATTTTGTTTTTGTCTTTGTACCCCCAATATCTTGTAAAATACAAGGATGGAAATTGGACCTGTGGATTTCATTAATATAGGGAACTCTCAGGTGAGGAAATTCCCTCTACCAATGCAATTTGGCACTCTCTCTGCAAATTATGTTATTAGATAATTTAAATGGCTTGCTTAGGGTCACATGTTATTCATCCTTCATTTGAAAGAGGACCAGTGGCATCATAGTTGATGTCCCGATTTGGGAGTGAATTGGATTGAAGTGAGGCAGAGTTGCACAAAGCCTTTAGCTTTACTCTCTCTTCCAGAGTCATCAAAGTCCATTGGCAAGACAGAAGTCAGGACAGGATGCAGAAGATGACTTTGGCCTCAGGGCCCTATCACCAGTAGGTGTCAGAGATGAGACAATGGAATAAGTCCTGATTGTATATTGAATTCTTCCCTTCCTTCCAGCTGTAAACCCCTATACTGCATTACTCTCTGCTTTAAAGCCCCTTCCAGCTCTGAGAGGCAATGGTTTTAAACTCATTTTTCATGAATGTAAACATCCAAGGTTGCTAAGATCCTACAGACTAGAGCAATCCTGTTTCCCATCTTGTTTACTCTGCCCAACACTTTCTCCCCCTCTTCTTCCAAGATCTAATTGCTGAGAACTAGCCCATGTATCTACTCTCAGAAAACACCAGGCCCATTGTTATATTCTTTGTGGTACATTTATTACAACGCTTCAGTGTTTTATAAATAATTGAAATGAAGCTGTGTGTCAGAAGAAATTAAACTCTCTCTGAGGGAAAGGACTCTTCTTTCTTCTGAGATTCAGAAAAGGGAAATGAAATGTCTGAAACACCAGGGGTACTGGAGCATTGGGGGAAAAAGAGGCATCCTGATTCAATAGAACGAGTGCTGGACCTAGAATGGGGAGATTTGGCCAGTCTTATTATTGTTATTTGTTGTTGTTGAATCATTTCAGTCATGTCTGATTCTTCATGATCCCATTTGACTTTTTTTTGCAAAGATACTGGAGTGCTCAGCCATTTTCCTTCTCTAGTTCATCTTCATATGGGGAAACTGAGGCAAATTAAATGACTTGCCCAGGATCACACAGCTACTAAATATCTTAGCCCAGATTTTCACTTAGGAAGAGGAGTCCTTCCAACTCCAGGCCTGACACTCTACTATGCCACCTAGATGGCCCATGCTACTTTACATTCAAATAAGTTGTACACATTTATAATTATTCACTTTGTATTTATCTGTATATATTTTATGTGTGCTTTTTATACTGTATATATTTATACATGTATTGTTTTTTCAACCATTAGAATATAAGCTCTTTGCAGGTTTTGAATATTTCATTCTTTCTACTTTTAGTCCTTGGCACTCAGCTTGGTGCTTGGCACATAGTGGGTGCTTAATAAATATCTATTGGTTGGTTGATTGATAGATAAATAGTTCAAGGTCACATAGGTAGTAAGTAGAAGAGGTCCTCTGACTCCAAATCCAGTGTTTTTCCCACTACACTATGCTCTATCTCTTCCTTCAAAAAGCAAGTTATTATTAAAGTGACTTGTCCAAAGTCACTTATTTATAACATGTCAGAGTTAAATCTGAAAGCGTGGGCTCTAAGCGCAGCATTCTTTTTACATTCCAGACTGCCTTTCTGGAACTCAGTGTCTATATGTATAAAAGGTTTAATTGTCCTGTAATTGTTTATTACTTTTTGTTGTTGTTCAGTCGTGTCCAATTCTTTCTGAGCCCATGGGCCATAGCACCCCAGGACCCTTTGCAACCTGAGGGGCCCATCCCCTGATGTCATATCTTTTGTCATTTTAATAACGTCCTAGCAGCTTTCTTGTCAAAGACACTAGAATGGTTTGCTATTTCCTTCTCTAATGAGTGACTTTTCCCCAAAACTCTCCACTATGAGCTGTCCACTTTGGATAATCCAGCATGGCATAGCTCATAATTTCGCTGAGTTAAGCAAACCCCTTCAACATCACAAAGCAGTGTTCTAGGAGGACTTAGTTCTTAGTATAGTGCTAAGCACAATAAGGTACTTCATAAAAGTTTCTTGTATTTGTACCTTGGATTGTTCTTGTAAAAGATACTTTGAGACACTTCCCAGCTATGTGACCCTGGGCAAGTCACTTGACCCCCATTGCCCACCCTTACCACTCTTCCACCTAAGAGCCAATACACAGAAGTTAAGGGTTTAAAATTTTTTTTTAAAAAAAGATACTTTGGAATAGAGAACAGAACCTAAACATGATAGGGGGACTCCCAGGTGAAGAAACTCCTTCTGCCAATGGAGACTACAGCTTCTCTGCAATTTAGAAGTGAAAGCTCAAACTCCAGTTTCAGGGAATAGATTAAAATGTAATTGGTAAATATTTAACAAAAGAAAAATATAATACGACACAGGCAATGTTAATTTGAGGTTTTCTAAGTCAATATGCACCCCAGAGATCCCCCTTTTTTTTAAAGTCTGACACCACTGTCCTTGAGCACTGCAAGATGAAATGAGCTGTCGAGGGTCCCATATCCATCTTGTGTCAGATGTAGGATTTGAATACATACTTACCTGACTTTGAGGCTGGCTCTCACTTCTTGCTGCAGTTCATATGCTTTGTAAAATTTTCAAATTGCTTCAGTTGTGTTTGCCTCTTAGTGACCCTATTTGGGGTTTTCTTGGTAAAGATATTGGAGTAGTTTGCAATTTCCCTTTCCAGTTCATTTTACAGAAGAGGAAACCGAGGCCATCAGGGTTGTATAATTAGAAATCTTGAACCCTTAGACTTCATCCCCCAGAATTCTTTTCCCTTCATCCACATAGCATCCTTACATATTGTAAATAAGTTGGCTATAACCTTGCCCTCTTGTTCTCTTCTGTTGTGAGCACAGCTAAGTTAGCTCCCTCTTTACTCTAGCGTTTTATTTTCCTTTACTTCAAGTTGTTATTAATAAATCTTATTAAATATAGTACTTGGAGATATTATATATTAATTTTCAAGCTTACAGGGTAAGTGACTTGCTCATGGTCACATAGCTATTATGTGTCTGAGACCGGATTTGAACTCACAAAGATAAGTCTTCTTCCTTCCAAGCCGGGTGCTCTATCTACTGGACCACCTAGCTACTCTCTCTTTATGCTTTGAAAGAAAACCTAATTAGTGGAAAGAAATAATGATGGATAGTGAATAATCAGTGGATTGAGAGCTAGGCCTAGAGACTGGAGGTCCTCGATTCAAATTGGCCTCAGTCCCTTCCTAGTTATGTGACTCTGGGCAAGTCACTTCATCCCCATTACTGCTCTTCTACTTTAGAACCAATATTTAGTGTTGATTCTAGGGCAGAAGATAAGAATTTTTTTTAAAAACCTAATTATGAATGCAAGCTAGTATTAAAAGGCAAGAAGCAAGTCACCTACTCATAAGGAGATTAGTAGGGATTTTTATCCCATTAGTACTGGCCCATCCCCATCTGGTTCCATATCTTAAGAGAGGGGAAGTAGAGAAAGAAGAAAGAAAAGAGCAAAAAGGAGAGGAAGCAGAGAGAGAGAGTAAGCCCACTCCCCCTCCCCATCAGAGTATGTACGACTGAGAGAATATCATTATGTATTGATTTACATTTACAGTCTCTTGTCCAGGTGCTGCGCCTACATTAAATATACTCGTGGATTTTATATGCAAAATTGAACAAGTTAATGGCCTGAACAAGTTGGATGACAACGCTTTAATTGCTGTTTTCTCTTCAGTAGCCCTTGAGAGGGCATGATGCCAGCGTTTAGAAAAGTACTCTGGAAAGACAGGAGGCAGTCCCTGGGAGAAAATCTGCTCCTCAAATTTTACCCCACAAATGGGCTAAAGAGGGGACACCCCTCTCCACACCAGGGTTTTCTTCTGATCCTAAAACACTTTACTTAGAGGTTGATTGACTTCCCAGAGCATTTTGTCATGTGTTTTATTAATTATTATTAATTAATGAAAATGAGTTTTATTAATAATAATATTATTATCATTTAAAAGCCTCCACTAAGGAAGTGCCTGATGCTGCCTTGTCTTGGTGGAGAGGTGACCCTGGGGTTAGGAAGGTCATACCAATGGAGTCCAAGTCAAAGCCAATGGGACCAAAGTGAGCTTCTAGCAATGGGCTTCTGAAGACCAACCAAAGGCAAAGACTGGGAGAAAGGAGGTGGATCTGAGAGATGTAAGCTTCAAACTAAAAGGCTGAGGCTCTGAGGTGTCAGTGGGGTGGGAGGGGGAAGATTTGATGGCAGAGGGACTTCCCTGGGTCCTCTAAGGTCCAAATCACATAGGAATCAGCCTGGTCTACTCTACAGAGGTGGTTATGTGGATCAGGGATAGGATGCAGGACTTGGAGTCAGGAAGATCTGGGTTCAAAAACAGATTCAAAAACAGATAAACTGTGTGACCTTGGCAAGACATTCACCCTCTCTGGGTCTCCTTTTCTTCATCTGCATAATGGGAATAATAATAGTACCTACCTCACAGGGTTGTAAGGATCAGATAAATTAACAATTGTTAATATTTAACAGTTGTAAAGGGCAGCTAGCTGGCATAGCGGATAGAACTCTGGGCCTGGAGTGAAGAAGACTGGAGTTCAAATTCAGCCTTAGACACTTAATAGCTGGATGACCTTGGGTAAGTCACTTACTTAACCTGTCTGCCTTAGTTTCCTAATCTATAAAATGAGCTGGAGAGGGAAATGACAAACCATTCCATTATCTTTGCCAAGAAAACTCCAAATGGGGGTCATGAAGAGTCAGGCAGGACTGAAATAACTGAACCACAACAGTTGTGGGCACTTTATAAACCTTCTAGGATTATATAATTGCTTGCCTTTATTATGTTTGTTCTTCACTTTAAGGATCTAAGATTTGATCAATTAAATTGTGAAGAGAACTGCCCCTACATAGAAATTCTGAGAAAGACTGAAATACAAATCCTGCCCCAGACACTTACAAGTTGTGAGACTCTGGGCAAAACCCTTTCACTTCCCTCAGTCTGTTTTCTCAACTATAAAATGGGAATATGGCATTTCCCTCACAGGATGGTGGTGAGGCTCCAATGACATATGTAAAATGTTTTGCAAACCTTAAAGCATGATATAAATGTGAGTTATTACTATTGCTGTTATTTATTATTGTTAATACACGACTTTGTAGCTAGACTTGATGAGTTGTTTAATGGATGGTCATGGCACCATCAGAGGGTCTGGTCCTCCCTGAGCACTACCTACACCCATACACAAATCACATGAAGTCAATATGGCCTCTAGAGGGAAGAACACTGAATTTGGCATCCAGATGACCTGTGTCCTTGGTCAAGGAGCTTCTCTGGGCCTTGGTTTCTTTACTTGTCAAATGGGGAGCTAGCACCAGATAATCGCCAAGGTCCCTTCCCATGGTTTATCCTAGAATCCCTGGAAGTGCAAAGATAGCAAGATGAGAAGGACATAACCAGTGTTAACCTGAGAGTGACCAAAGGGATTAGGATGGACGCTGAAGGTTATCTCATGCCCTGGACCCAAAGAGCCGGAGCTCTCTTAACTAGCAAGCACCCTGTTCCTGGCTTCCTCAAAGGTAAATATTTGCCTCCCAGAAAGGTAATATTATATACACAGCATTGCAGATTTTGTCTTTACAACCCTCCTGGGTCTGTAATACCCATAAACTCAGTGTAGGGAGAGGAGGGGGAGGAGAGAATGATGGTAATTTATCAGCCCAGAGTGCCCACCTCACCCTCCATCAAGGCCTGTTAAGCCTTCTCGAGAACACTGGGAATGTTGCCCGGAGACCAAATGAAAGATTCATCAGGTTTTAAAAATCCATCTCTCCTATAATTCAGCTTGGGCCCCTGCAACCTATTAGCTGTTCATTCAGCCTATGTTCAAAAGACCCTTTAATGTGAGAATTTTCCTTTTAAGAATTTCTCCGGTCAGGCAAGTGCTTAGGAGAAACCACCCAGCAGATGCCTTCATTAACAGCCTCCCCTGACTGGGGCCTTGAAGACCACTCTGCCTGGAAGCAATGAAAAGAGCTTGTTTTCTTTCCTAAACAGGAGAGGTGGGGAGAGGGAGGGAGAGAAGGGGAGAGAGACCCAAGAAGTCAGTGGGGGAGGGGATCAGCAAGGGAAGAAAAGCTAGTGGAAAGAGCAGGCTAGTGGAGATAGAGGCAGCTGAGATGGAAAGATGAAGGAAGGAGAGGGAAAAGGAAAAAAATAAAAGAAGTGGAGAAAGAATGGAAGAGAAGGAGGAAGATGAAAGCCGGGAGAAGAACTGAAAAGGGAAAGCAAGGAAAAGATTTTTTTAAAGGAAGTGAGAAAAAAAGAAAATGAGAGCAAATTCAGGACAAACACAATTTGGTGAGAGAGAAAAGAAAAAGAGAAGAGCAAAGACAAGGGGAGAGAGATCACAAGAAGCCTGAGAGGAGAGGCAGGGATGAAGCATTGGGAAGATATTCAAGGAAAGGGTATAGAAGAAAGTGAGAAGAAAAGTTTGAGAGGCAGATCCTAGGAAAGAGAGTGAGAACTGAAAAAAATTCTCTGGGCCCTTTTTGGTAATGAATCCTTCTGACCTAGGTTTGCTCTCAGCTCTCCTACCAGTGATCTAGTGCTGATTTCCAGAGTAATATGGGCCAGAATTGATAAAGCCCAACACTATCATCCTGCAGAACTGGAAAGAAAAGCCCAGGGCATAACCAAAGGCATGTTACCCCAGTATCTCTCTAGGAATGCTAGAGATGATTACTGGGAATGTTGGGTTCCCCCAGGCTCTAGATTTATCCTCAGCATCATTGTTTTGAACTACCATACTCAGGACTTGTGATAGCTCTATCCAGTTTTGTGTTTTGGGTTCCCTTTGTGTGATTCATGTATGACATGAAAACCTTTGTGAAAATCCTATAGAATGTAAACCTTCCAGAATAGAACCTAGGGAGAAGGAGCCACCTTTCTGCCCAGTTCTCTCTCTACCAAATGATTTAATACATTTTTTTTCTAAAACTAGTTGAGGTCTTGGAGTTCATTCTCACAGACAACAATGCTCTGGTGTCAGGGTAGATTGGCACCAAAGGGCTCAGACTGGGTATGGTAGAGTATAGGAGCTGTTACTCAGACCAGCAGGTCATCCCAGGCCAGCCATGTGATACTAATTAAATCACCTCGTAAAGCCCATGGAAAGAAGCCAATATGAGTGAGTTCATTAGCTCCCGGCTAAGAGAACATCTCTGTTTGCTGGCCTGACTTATCATCACAGAAGCTCAGAGCCAGAACCTTCTGAGGAAGTTCAGCTTTCATTCAGTCCAATTTTCTCTGGCCTTCCCTTCTATAAGATCAACAAAAAGTGGCCATCCAGGTACTTGAGTACCTCTAGTGCTGGAGGTCTCACTCTCTCCCAAGAAAGACCACTGATCCTTTCTCAGATCATCCAACTTAAGATCTTCCATCCCTCTCCTCGAGTCCTCAAAGCTTCTCAATATCCACTCTGTCCTCCCTCCTTCAGTCTCAGAAGAGCTATTTTGATATCTCTAAGACCAATACTTCTACCTGCTCCCATCATCTCATCTACTCTGGCCACCTCCAAGCAACTGGAGGTATTTCTCCTCTCCTGCATCTATTTTTATGGTTTATATTTATTTACATGTGTACATATTATCTTCCCTAATAGAATGTAAAGTCCTCAAGGGTGATTTTAATTTATTTTATCTACATAATCTCAATGCTGAACTTAATACCTGACTTATAGTAGGCGTTTAATAAATGCTTACTGATTAATTGATCTTCAATCTCCCTACCTCCACTGCCTACAAATGTATATGGCATTTTCCCAGGCTTGTCAATATTTTTTTAAAGTTATCTGTACTTGTGTATTTATTGTAGATTTTGTTGTTCAGTCACTCAGTTGTGTCCAAATTTTCATAACCCTGTGGACCATAGCACTCCAGGCTTTTCCATCCTCCACTAACTGTTGCAGTTTATTCAAGTTCATCTTCATTGCTTCCATGATATTGTATCAATCCATCTCATCCTCTGGTGCCCCCTTTTCCTTTTGCCTTCATTCTTTCCCAACATCAGGTTTTCCAGTGAGTTCTGTCTTCTCATTATGGGGCTGAAGTATTTAAGCTTCATCTTTAGTATTTGATCTCCTTGTGAATTAATTTCTTAAAGTAATGACTGATTTGATCTCCCTGCTATCCAAGGGGCTTCCAAAAGTCTTCTCTAGCAATACAATTTGAAAGCACTGATTTTGTGGTGCTCATCTTTTTTTAGAGTCTAACACAGTTATTTATTGCTCCTGGAAAAGCCATTGCTTCGTCTTCATAAACTTTTGTGGGCAAGGTGAAGTCTATGCTTTTTAGCATGCTGTACAGATTTGCCATAGCTTTCCTTCAAAGGAGCAAGAGTCTTTTAACCTCATGGCTGCCATCACCATCTGCAGTGATCTTTGATCCCAAGAATATAAACATTATGGAGGAGACAGTGAAGAATAGGCCCAGCCTTTGGGAAACTTACAGACTTGTGGGGATAATAATGTAAGCAAGGAGTCGTCATGGAACAGAAAAAAGAAATATGGCTGCTGATTGAGAGGTCTAGGCTCTGGCTTTAACTCAAACATTAAGGAGTTGTGTTGCTTTGAACAAATAATTTCCTCATCCCAATACTAGATAGGAATGATTGCCAGCAAAATCTCTTGTCTCTCAAGTCTTTTTGCCAGTGTCCTCATTCCCTTCCAGCCTAGACATTTCCCTTCTTCTCCATCCCAACACCTGAAGGTAAGAAAAGAGAATTCCTGTTCTTAGCTTTCAGGCCTGTTCTTAGTTTTCCAATGGGGACAAGCTAGACTTTTCTAGGCCATTCATAATGCAGAGTAGACATACTGCTTGGGTAAACTGGGAGTCATTAAATTCTATATTTTTGGTAAGATGGAGAACCAACAGACCTTAAAATTTACCATCTACTTGGTTACTCTGCCCTCCAGGGCCTGGGCATTGCCATCTGACCTGCTAACGGACCTCAAGAACGCCTGGCCCTTCACATCTACCTTGCCACTAAATCTTTAGTAAATCTAGGCCAGATAGAGCAGAAACTATATCACTTTTCTATTTAGATCCCTAGCACTTACTGTTTTGGCATATACTAAGCATTTAATAAGTGGTTTTCCATTTATTTATTCATTCAACCATTCATTCCCCTCTTTTGACTTTGATTTTCTCAATTTTGAAATGAATTGTCTCCAGCATTCTATGTTCTTTTCTCTAAAGTTCCAGCTAGCTCTGAAATGTTCTCCTGCTCTTGCTTCAGAACCAGCTACAGTTGGGCAGTAGCTTTAGGACCTGCCTTCTTGGTCTAGGATTTGGGAAGATAACCCATTACTGGGATCTTTAATGTCACTTAATCGAAGTTGAGCATTGCCAGCAATGTGAGAGAGGTTCTAATTCTTTTCTAGTTGTATGCTTCACCTCTCTTATCTGCCTCCAAGTGATTAACAGTGCCTAATTAGGGAAAACAGTATATCATTAGACTTACTGTAGAAATGAATAACAGAGAGACCCAGGGGTTTGCTGTTCCCTGATTTTTTTTTTTATATTTATTTGTTGTAGAAAACAAAAATAAACCAAAAGGGGAAACAGTGTGGTATGATGGAAAGATCTCGGGGATGACCTTGATTTCAAGTCATTTAAATTTCCTGGACTTTAGTTTTCTCTTGTGTAGAAAGGTGATAATAATAAATGTACCATCTCACAGGATTATGGGAAAACATAAGAATGAATTTTGGAAATCTTAAAGGGAAAACAGAAGTGTCAACTACTTAAATTTCTTTTTTTTTGAAACCCTTACCTTCTGTCTTAAAATTGATCATCACAGCTAGGCAACTGCAGTTAAGTGACTTGTTCAGGATTACACAGCTAAGAAGTATTTGAACCAGGACCTCCTGTCTCTAGGCCTGGCACATTATCCGCTGAATTGCTTAGCTGCCCCAAGTTCTTTATTTCAAAGTTGGAGGTTATCACTCTTTCATTAGAATCCCTACAGCCCTTCTTTGAATGGACCTCAGCCAATCATCAGCCTTGACTTCATCCAGCTAGTGTAGCTGGGACCTTACATTCTCTCCAGGAGGAATGCTGGGGAGTGAATTCATTTTGTTGATTCAATCTTAGCAAAGTTATTTTTGGTCCTTTCCAGGCTGGATTTGAAAACAAATAGTTAAGTCCACAAAATTTATTTTTGACACAGTGACAAGAGAGAGTGGCATTGGCTGAGATAAACTGGTAAATATTTAACAACAGCTCTCTGAGGGGAGATAACTATACATAGAGCACTTTAAAATTTTAAATGTATTAATATTTTCTCCTTCACTCTATTAAGACTCTAGACAATCAAGAAAACTATAAAAGACAACCTGATTTGTAGCATTTGTAGATTTCCAAAAGCATATGTGGCCTCACATTGAAAATTTAATAATCAATTCTCCCAAGTTTTGAATTTACTCTATCACACATTCCTGAGCAGGAGGATACACAAAGAACTAAGAGACCTGGGTTCTAGTCCTAGCTCTGTCACTAATTTGCTATGTGATCTCTGACAAATCCCTGGCCTTCTCTGACTCTAAGGCTGTTTTATATTTTTTTAGTGCCTTTTTTTTCAGCTTGGGAAATGCTTGTTGACTCATTGTTCAAGTAGTTTCCTTCCTTTTTGTTAAAACCCCCTTTCTTTTTTCTTTTTTTTTTTTTGGTAGGACTCTCTAAAGCACTTGTCACTTAACTTTGCATATTATAGTAACTTGGTCTTGGAGCCTTAATCCTCTATTCTATTAAGTTCCACTAGAGCAGGGACCAGATGGTGTCTTAGCTAAACTTTGTACCTTCGCCAGTCTCTGGCATAGGGCCCTTCCGCAGCAGGCACTTAATGAACATTTGTTGTCTTTGTGGCATCCTATCTGCAGAGAGAGGAGATTGGCCTAAATGATCTTGGGCTCATCAAATTTTAGAACTGGAAAGGACCTTAAGAAAAGATAAAAAGTAGCATTTACATAGCATTTTAAGGTTTTTTACAAATATTATCTCAATATATATACTTACAATAACCCTGGGAGGTATTACTATCCCCATTTGACTGATGAGGAAACTGAGGCAAACAGAACTTATGTGACTTGACCAGGGTCACACAGCTAGTAACTTTCTAAAGCTGGATTTGAACTCATGTCTTCCTGATTCTTAAGTCCAGTGGTCTAAACACTGTGCTTCCTAAGCCATCCAAAATATCTAGTCCAGCTCTTTCATTTTACAGAAAGGGAAGCTGTGGCTCAGGATGAGGAAATAATTAGCCCAAAGTCATGAAGCTGAGTCAGTGATGGATCCAGGACATCACCTAAGGTCTTCTCGCTTCTAGTCCCACAGTGCCATGCTGTGTCTCTAAGAGGGGTTCCTGGAGAGAGTGGCATGCACCTAGACCTGGAAGGGCAGTGAGGAAAGTCTAGGGAGGGGGTGGAAGGAGCGGTGCCACTGAGCTCAGACAGATGGAATAGATGCAGGTGGCTTAGGGCAGTGGTGGATCTGGGTTGATGTCTTCCTTCAAGAGTTGAATATGCATTGTTATCCTTTCAGAGCATCTCAGCAAGACCTGAGAGAGTTTGGGGGAGGGCAGGAGAAGCCCATGGGGGATTCATGCTTGAAAGGGGAGAGATTGTGCCTGTATAAAGGACTAAGAGTGGCTCTGAGAGGGGCGGGATCCAGATCTCAGCAAAAGAAATATTGAAATTAAATAATTTCCCAAGGTTGGAAAGAAATTTCAGTCCTAATTAAAAAGCCAATACTCATGTGACCTGCTGTCAAGGAGAAACAATTAAAACCAGTCGGTGGTGATGGGGAGGCAGATGCCCGCCCTTATCCAAGCTAAATTAAAGCCAGGGCCTTATCCCCTGTGATACAGCCTCCTCCAGCACCCGGGAATGTGGCCATCATACACTAATTAGGGAAACAAGGGCAGCTCCAGGGCTGTTGGGATGGGGGTGGGGAGGAGCGAAATGTAGTCTCTTCTTGGGTAGCAAGAGATTTTCAAAGGGAAAAGTCTCCTCCTCCTGCTCCTCGCATCCCATTTCTAGCCTTCACCCTGGACCAAAATGGGTTTCTGGTGCTTGCTTGAGACCAGTTCTGGGATTATCATTGGGCCAATACACCTCCAACCCTCCCTAACTCCACTTGTTACTGCCATCAGGTAGGCAAGGTGGTTGATTCATAGAAGAAGAAAACATTAGCTGCTCTCTAAGAGCAGTCTCTACTCATTGACTCTGTGGTATGTCCTCAGTTGAGTCCAGTGAAAGATACCAAGCATGGTTTAAAACAACGAGACAAAATGCTACCCATCTATTCCCCCCACCCCCCCAAAACAAACCAACAAACCCCAAACCCTGAGGATTTTAGACCCTGGGAAAGAGACTAGAAGTCTCTCAAGTGGGGAGTGGAGAGGAACACTTTGCCCTTATTCTCACCAACATCATGGCAATCTCGTGTAGGAATTTTTCTGGAAAGGGAAGTAGACATGTGTCTGATACCATACTGAAGACAGAAACCTCTGTCAGTCACAGTCTGTGTCTGTGCTCCCTTATTGTGTACGTCTCGGAAAAACTTGTGCACTGAACTGTGTGCTGATCTCTCTGAAATCTTAAGCACAGGGAACACCACAGGGCTCGGCTTTTATGCCTGCAACACAGGGTCAGCAACAGCTGTGTTAACAATATCCTCTTAGTCCTTACCTATTCTCTTGGGCATAATTGAGACAGAAGTTAGGATACAGACCATAACACCATGGACACAAATAGGCTCTCCCCCTCCCCATTTTTTAAATTTGCCACTATGAGTCTGGCAACATCATTTAAAATGTTTATTTTATTTTTTAAAAATATATTTTATTGATATTTTCTGGTTTTTATATCATCTTTATGTACTAATGGTTCTCTCCTTCCTCACAAAGAGTCATCATGATAAAGAATTTTCGAAAGGTTTAGCAAAACTATCAAAAAAGAAGGACATGATGTTATGTAGTGCTCAAAACCAATGAACCTGCCTTCACCTCTGGAAAGAAGCAGGAAGAGAAGTCTTATATCTCTTGGAGACTAAGGTTAATCATTATTTAATATTTCTTCATTTCTCATCTGTCTGTAATCCAATTCAATACATATTTACTAAGTGCCTACTATGTGCTAGGAAAGGCAGCTGGATGACATGATGTATTGAGCACCGGGCTGGGAGTCAGAAAGACAAGAATTCAAATCTGGCTCCAGACACTAGTTTGGTGACCATGGATAAGCCATTTAACCCTGTTGGTCTCAGTTTCTTCATCTGTAAAATGAAAAGAAGAAGGAAATGGCAAACCACTCCAGTATCTTTGCCAAGAAAACCCCACAGGGTCACAAAGAGTCAGACACAATTGAATGTGTTATGGACTGTACTCAGCACTGCAATAGACAGTAATAGACAATTCTGGGATCCAAAGAGTTTACAACCTAATGGGGGAAGACAATACAGAAAAGAACCAGGCAGAGTAGCAGATACAGATTGGAATGAGCAGGAAAAGTCCAGTTTCTGTCCTCAATAAAGGAAGGCATTGAGAGGAGTTTGATACTCCATCTTGTAGCCCTCTAATCAGAAGGGAGAGAAAGCTAAGAAATGTGGTCTCAATCAAGGCTTAGGTTAATAGAGCTGATTACTTAATCTGGGAGGGAAATCTTATTCCACAGGGTTGAAATGAAACCAGGCAGAGCAACAGATGCAGTGACATGGCTGCATTACTTTTGAAATTCTTCCTTCCTTCCTTCCTTCCTTCCTTCCTTCCTTCCTTCCTTCCTTCCTTCCTTCCTTCCTTTTCAATGCTTAACATAATGTCTGGCACTTAAAAAATGTTTATTGACTAAGAGAATTCAATTTTAATTATTCTGTTTTTTAAATTTACATTGGTATTCTCATATTGCTTTCCTGATTTTACTTTTTGTATCAGTTGATGTATTTTCCCATCCTTCTCTGTATTCATCATGTTCATTGGTTTATAAGACCAATAGCCTAGTACTTTTCCATTCCATGAATGAATGATTAAAAACTAACAGTGTGCTGCTGTGCTCCAGGGATATAAAAGCCCAAGAGATACAAATAAAAAAATAAAGAATCTTTCCTCGAAAGGAATTTACATTGAATAGGAGGAAAGGACACATAAAGGAGAATGGTACTCAAGGAGGTGTATTTTAGCTTAAAAAGTTATATAATGGGGGGCAGCTGGGTAGCTCAGTGGATTGAGAGCCAGGCCTAGAGACAGGAGGTCCTAGGTTCAAATCCGGCCTCAGACACTTCCCAGCTGTGTGACCCTGGGCAAGTCACTTGACCCCCATTGCCTACCCTTACCAATCTTCCACCTATAAGTCAATACACAGAAGTTAAGGGTTTAAAATAAAAAAAAAAGTTATATAATGGTGATTAGAATCATGGAGTAAATTTGTATTTTTGTTTCCAGAAGTTATAATAGAATTTAATTTATTATGGTTCAGAAATTGAGAGGAGAATAGAGCAAAGCAGCTGGTAAAAAGATAACCAGGGAGTGAAGTGAAGTATGTTTGGGACATGACTTTATTCATTGATGGAGGCAATTTTTTTTAGTTATTCCCCTTTGGACATCTACTCCAGTTCTTTGCTACTTCAAAAGACCCTGCTATAGATATTTTAGTGTATCATATATGGGACCTTTCATTTTTTTCATTGACTCTGTAGGGGCATATGACTATAAGTTCATGGTTCATCATAAGTTCATGGGTATTTTAATCACATCCTTTGCATAATTTTGTATAGTTTTTTTTTCAGAATGGTTAGGTCAGTTCACTGATCTACCTACAATAAATTAGTATGATAATATTTCTACAACTCCTTCTACATTGATCAATCCCATCTTTTGTCATCCCTACCAATTTGTTGGGTATGAAGTAAAACCTCATAGTATTTTTAAATTTAAATTTCTGTTATTAGTTATTCTGATCATTAATTCATATGATTGTCAATAGGTTGTAATTCCCTTGAGAACTATTTACATTCTTTGGCTTTGTGTCTATATGAGAATTGGTTTTGTTCTTTCCTATTTCTGTTAGTTTGCTACATATTTTGTATATTTAATGAACTTTCGACAGATATATTTGACTTACATTTTTTTTAAATGAGCACCACCTTTCTTATCCTAATGTACATTAATTTTATTCATGTGAAAGCTTTTCATTTTTATGTAATCAAAATTATCTATTTTATTTTTTGCAATCATCTCTATTACTCCTCCCAGGAGGAAAATTTACCTCCTAGGATTTCAGTTAAAATGATGATATGAAAAGTTGTAGAGGAACACAACTTTCACATATTCTCACGTATTTTATAGCAAAGATAAGAAAAAGGGACTAAATCAACTAATAATCATGAATTCTAAAGAGAAACAACATTAAATTGCCTTAACTGCACAAAAAGACAGCCAGAAGAAAGCTGAAATTGTGTTCTTAGAGGAGAAAATTGAAAATTAGACTTCAAACCTGTAATCTGACTAGGATGCTCCAGGGAAATTTGAAGCACACATCACTCTTGACCAGTGATTCTCTCGGGACCCTAGGACTATGGCTTGGTTACTTCTTGGGGTCACAGAAGTCCACAATCCTCTGACCAAGGATGTAAGAGGGTCCTTAAAGCCTAAAGAGCTCTGATCAAGGATAGTCCAAGGGACTTGGAAATCTGTAGAATTTCCTAGGACATTCAAGGGAATCCTAAAGCATACTAACTCTGATGACAGACATGCTATGAAAGGTTGAAATCAGAGACAGAAACACCAAAGATCAGAGATAAAATCAGGGATGTTGGAGGTATGGCTCCAATACCAACAATCTCTTAGTTCAGATCCAACTTTGGGATGAAATGAGACACAAAACATTGAATAGAGGTTTACTTTGCTCTAACAACGAGAACACGCAACAAAGACAAAGACTGAATTTCTCTGGACTCATTGGAGTATGGTAATTCATATAGTTTTAGGCACTCATCAAGTTTGAGATACCCAGACTCCATGTGACTAGAACTTTTTATGCTCTTATTAGAGGAAAAAACTGAGAAATGGGCTTCAAACCTGTAATCTGACTAGGATGTTTCAGGGAAATCTGAAGCACACCACTCTTGAGCAGTGACTCTCTAGGGGCCCTAGGACTCTGACTTGGTTACTTCTAGGGGTTACAGAAGCCCACCATCCACAAGCCCACTGAGGCTAGAGATATAAGAAATCAGAAGAAAATACTCATCACAATGATGAAATACTAAGTGTTAATAGATATCCTAGAGGTAAACTCAGAAGAGATAATTCTATAAAAACTATAAGCAAAATCTCTGAGAAATGTTTTTAAAAGTAATTTGCCCATAAGGACTACAAGAGTATTTAGAATACATGGTTAGAGATATCAATTAATAAATGAATTTGTTTTTAAAACTGAAAAAGAGATCCAGAGGGAAAAACAAAACAAAACATGGAAGCAAAATAAGTAACAAAGGATAGGTAACTTAAGTTGCCAATTCCCTAAAAAGAAAAATAGAGAAAAGAGAATTTACCACTGGAAAAGATAATATATATTACTACAAAATCAAAAGATTGAAAAATAGAAGAAAATATAAGTTACCTACTATGAAAAACAGTTGACCTGAAAAGCAGGTGAAGGAGAGATAATTTAAGAATTACCAATAAATATCTGAAGAATCAATGAAGAAAAATCTAGACATCATATTCCAAGAAATGAAAAAAAAGAAAATTTAATAAATCTACTAGAAGTGAAAGACAAAATAAAAACAGAAGAGAAAAATTCATCAATCACCCCATTAGAAAATTCCCAAATTGGAAATATCAAAGACAGGATTAACATTCAGAACTTCTGGTGAAAATGAAAAATATCGCAAGTAGCTGGAAGGAAAAATATCAAGTACTCCCAAAGATACCTTCAGCTTTATTAAAGAAATAACTATTTTAAGTAGAGAAAATCTTGGAATGTAATATTCCAAAAGGCAAAGGCTTACAATTAAGAGTAACGTATGCAGTAAGACTAAGGAGTTGAGAGACACTGAAAGGTACCAGGCATTATAGATGATTCCTGCTTTATATCGTTTGAGACGCAGAAGTGTTAATTTTCTTGTCATTCCTTTTTAAAAAAATTTCTCTTGGTATTCGAGATGTTCCTCCAAATGAATTTGGAGATTACTTTGTCCATCTGTAAATTATGTCCCTTGGTAGTTTGGCATGACACTATATATAAAATTAAATTTCAGTTTGTATTGTCATTTTCATGATATTTCCTTCAATTATTTGTTGTCCTTTCTTCTTTAAGGAGTACTTTGTAATTACACCGATACAAATATTTGAGTGCACTTTGGTAGATTGACTCCATGATATGCTATTCATTTCCTAGTTATTTGAACGAGACTTCTATTTCTTCTATTCCTTCTTGTATTTGTTATTTCTTTAATTGAGAGAAATACTGTTGTTTTTTTTTATAATCTGCTGCTTCTCTGGTAATTACTTCAATTTTTCTCTGCACATTCCCTAAGATTGTCTAAGTAAATTACTATGTCATCATCAAATAAAGAAAAATTTATCAACCTTTTCTCTATTTTATGTCCTTAATTTCCTTACCTTGTCTTATTGTTGTTAGAATTTCTAGAACTATGTAAAACAATGGTAAGCCATCCTTGTTTTATTCCTTTTTTTAATTTGAAAAGCTTCTAATGTTTCCCCATTGCATGTAGTACTTTTTGGGGGTTTTGATAGATACTTTTATAACATTTTGTAAAAAAAATCATTCTATGTCAATGCTTTTTCTTTTTTAAAGCCTAAATGGTAGTTGTATTTTATCAAAAGCTTTTTATGCGTTTATTTGTGTGATTATATGCTTTTGGACATTTTTGTTTTTAATGTGTTTAATTATGCTAATTGCCTTCTTAATGTTGAAATATCCTTGTGTAAGTGGGATTGCACTTCATAGAGCATTTTTTAATCCCTACTACACTTCCATCCATGAAACAAATCTCACTTGATTTTAGTGGATGATTTTTTTGGAAATACTACCGTAATCTTTTGCTAGAATTCAATTAAAATTTTTTGAGCTGACATTCATTAATGATATTGATTTTTAGTTCCCTTACCTTGTTTAATCTGGTTTAATTATTAGGAGTGTGTTTGCATCATGAAAGAATCTTGGAGGGTAAGTTCCTTAAATTTTAAGAATAATACAAGTAGCATAGGTATTCATTGCTCTTCAAAACAGTAGTCTTGAGAATCAGCATGGTACAGAGTACAAAACCTATATGTTGGAAAGCATAAGTTAAAATACTCTAATACTTAAAAGCTATATGGTTTTATGCAAATTACTTAATATCTGGGCTTCAGTTTCCTCATCTGTAAAATAGGAATAATAATATTATTCTATAGGTTTTTTTTTATCCAGCACTTTATTTTTAAAATTGATTATATTTTAATATTAATTACATGAAATATTTCCAAATTACATAAATTAAAAAAAATCCCTTTTTAAATAGAGTTCCAAATTCTCTCCCACCTGTCTGCCTCTCGCTCCTCCCTAAGAAGATAAGCAATTTGATTTAGGGATATGTATGAGGTCATGCATAGCCTATGTTGCGAAAGAAAACACAAACAAAATAAAGTAGAGAAAGTAAAAAAGAAAGGTTAGCTTTAGTCTGGATGCAGAGTTCATCTGTCCTCTTTCTGGAGGTAGATAGAGTTTTTCATCCTGCGTCCTTTGTCATTATCTCAGATCATTGTTTTGATCAGAGAAGTTAAGTCTTTCACATTTAATCATTGTTATGATATTGTTGTTACTATGGACAATGTTTGCTTCACTTTACATTAGTTCAAGTAAGTCTTCCTAGCTTTTTCTGAAACCATCCTACTCACTTTTTATACTACGATAGCATTCCATCACAATCGTATACCCCAACTTGTTCATCCATTTCCCAAATGATGGGCATACCCTCAATTTTTTTTATCATTTATTAATATTCATTTTTAACATGGTTACATGATTCATGCTCCACCTTTCCCCTTCAACCCCCCCCCC
>NC_058131.1:423511639-423532443 GCF_016433145.1 Gracilinanus agilis | reverse complement strand
CAAGACCAATTTCCAAATTGTTGGTAGTTGCATTGGTGTGGTAGTTTCAAGTCTACACCCTCAGTCATGTCCACCCCGACCCATGCGTTCAAGCAGTTGTTTTTCTTATATGTTTCCTCTCCTGCAGTCCTTCCTCTGAATGTGGGTAGCGTCTTTACCATAAATCCCTCAGAATTGTCCTGGGTCATTGTATTGCTGCTGGTACAGAGGTCCATTACATTCAATTTTACCACAGTATATCAGTCTCTGTGTATAGAGTTCTTCTGGCTCTGCTCCTTTCGCTCTGCATCAGTTCCCGGAGGTCTCTCCAGTTCGCCTGGAACTTCTCCAGTTTATTATTCCTTTTAGCACAATAGTATTCCATCACCCGCATATACCACAGTTTGTTCAGCCATTCCCCAATTGAAGGACATTCCCTCCTTTTCCAATTTGTTGCCACCACAAAAAGCGCAGCTATGAATATTTTCGTACAAGTCTGTTTATCTATGATCTCTTTGGGGTACAAACCCAACAATGGTATGGCTGGATCAAAGGGCAGGCATTCTTTTATAGCCCTTTGAGCGTGATTCCAAATTGCCAGCCAGAATGGCTGGATCAGTTCACAACTCCACCAGCAATGCATCAATGTCCCAATTTTGCCACATCCCCTCTATTCTATAGGTTTTTGTGAAAGTCTAATGAATGAATTTATATGAAATGTTTTGCAAACTTTAAAGCACTATTTAAGAATCAGTTTTTATTATGATTGTCAGACCAAAGCTTTCTCTGGAAGATGGACAGGATGACAGCTGGTCTGCCCACTAGCAGAAGAACTGATTTATTCTCCACCAGGACACAAAGGAGTCAAAGGAATCCTAATTGAAGCCTCCCACTTACATCCTCCCAGACTAGTTGAGTTAAATGTAACTCAACAAATATTCCCTGAGCATGTACTATCTCCTAGGTAATAAGGAAGAGACAGATTCCAGGTCTCTGTCCTCATTTGACCTTTATAATAATTTTATAAGTTAGACAGGGCAGCACTATTATCATCTTTTTTTTTATAGATGATAAAGCTGAGGTTCATTGGGAACATCCACTCAAGGTCATACAGGAAAATAAAAAAAGTGAAAGCTGGAACTCAAATTTAAGTCTTTTGACTACAAATTCGGGGAACTTAACTGCTGAACCATTCTCTGAAATAGTCCAGCTCTCATTTCTCTATTTCTTTGATCCATCCTCTCTGATTAAATGATGCTGTCCTGATCTGAAGTTACTATTCTTGGTGTGATCAGTTTGACATTCCTTCTGAGTTGCTTTCCCATAAACACTGAAGGTTGCATTAGTCCAGCCCTCCATGACAAGGAGTGCACCCTGATGAGATAGGAGGTAGATGGTACAGTGGTTAGAGCACTGGGCATGGAGTCAGAAAGACGAGTAAAAATCTGGTTTCAGATATTTACTATCTAGGCAAGTCCCCTAACTTCTGTTTGCTTCAGTTTTCTCATCTGTAAAATGGAGACAATAACTGCATCTCCTTCCCAGAATTATCATTAAGATCAAATGAGGTACTAATTATAAAGTGCTTGCCACAGTGTCTGGTAGTGTTGTTCATCCTTTGTTTCTGAAGTGGTACATTGATATTATGGAATGATGTCTTAACTTCAGTGTGAATTGGTTTTAAGTGAGGCAGAGTTGCACAAAGTCATCAGCCTCACTCTGTCTTGCAGAACCATCCAAGTCCAGTGGCAAGACAAAAGTCAGGATGACTGGCAATGGACTGGGATGCAGTAGATGAACTTGGCATCTTTAGTCTCTGACCAAGTTCTACACAACTCCACAGTGCCTGCTTCGGCCACCTTCATGGCTGATGGAACAAATTGTTTGCACCTGCCCATTGGGCCAAGGGAAGT
Source organism: Gracilinanus agilis (assembly GCF_016433145.1). Lineage (NCBI taxonomy): Eukaryota > Metazoa > Chordata > Mammalia > Didelphimorphia > Didelphidae > Gracilinanus > Gracilinanus agilis. The sequence goes on along the minus strand of NC_058131.1, from coordinate 423,530,551 downwards.
CATCACATGCTTGGGTAGACATCCCCCTAACTCAACAATAGGTTTGAACCCTGTCAGTTACCTTCAGCCTGGTTGAGCAGGGTGTGGGCACTGTATATGCTACAGGTTCTTGGAGCCACAGGTAAGAGTTGGGTGAGAGGTGGGCACCAAAAGTGGATGAGCAGCCCTAAAAAGGGCTAACACGCTAGATGTGTTTGCCCTTTCTGAATATCCCATACACCCCACATAGTAGGTGTTATATAAATGTTATTATTATTACTATTTAGGGTCAGAGATATATTCTGAAGTCATGAAAATGAAAAAGTCTACATCTGTTACATTTTCACATTGAACCCACATATGACACTTCTGGTGAGCTGTTCTCAGGTCAATTAATTTAGATGAAATTTCAATCTAATATGGTAAGTGATGCTGAAATCACCTGCATAACAGGCAAGCTCTACTTAAGGGTACTGAGGCAACTACACCTATTCCCTTTACTATCTCTCCAGTGTTCAAATCCCATTCTCTGCTACTGAAATATATGGGATCTTGGATACACCTTTTTTGTTCTTTCCCAAGAGGTGTCTTCTTTATTTCCCAGCTCAGGAGAGGTCACAACTGCAGACCATGGAGCTATCAGGATGCTTTCTATGAAGTGTGAACCAAAGAAGATCCATCAGGAAATTGCTACAACATCCTTATAAATGGTAGGGATGGAAAGGACCCAAGGGAAGAGACATGCTCCTTACCTCCTGACAGGTGATAGATGCTGATTGCAAAATGAGACATATATGGCCAATGAGGGAATTTATTTTGCTTGACTATGCATATTTCTTATAAGGAATTCTCTCTCTCTCTCTCTCTCTCTCTCTCTTTCTCTCTCTCTCTCTCTCTCTCTCTCTCTCTCTCTCTCTCTCTCTCTCTCTCTCTCTCTCTCTTTTAGTGGTGTAGGGTGGGGTAGAGAAAATACATTTTCATCCATTTTAAAAAAGAGGTGCTACCAAAGTGGAATGTTGCGTGCACTTTCAAATGAAGTCACTCCATTGTTAATTTTATTTAGTTTATTTAATTGTTTTGCTTTGTTACCACAAAACAACACATATCAAGCTGTAATTTGAATCATTTTCCAATTTCTGAGGTATAAATGTTCATGCTGAAAATTTAACAATAGTCTCCCGGCAGTACTGCCCTGCCACAGGGGGTAATCTGTACATTTTTGTAATGTAAAAACAAAACACATCAATGAAACCTTAAAGAAAAATAGTAAAATGAGAACTCATAACCACAAAGTCTCACAACTGAAGGGGATCTCAGAGGTAATCCGGCATAACCCCAAAAGGACAACTTCCAAAACGTACCTAAGAAGTTGTTATTCAGTCATTGCTTGAAAATTCCCAGAGGAATGTGAACCTAGTATCTTTCCAGGCAGCCCATTATACTTTTGGAAGTTTTTTTTCTGACATGAAGCTTAAATTTGCCTTTTTTTTCCTTACAGCTCCCAGCCTTAGTTTATCTGTAGCTAAACAGACCAAGTCTAATCCCTCCACCACACAATATCCTTTAGTTGGGAACCCAGATCCTCTTGTTCTAATTCAAAGTCACTCTCCATTTGACCCAGGGTTCCATTAGTTTCCCAGTTGAATCTTGTGGCTTTCCTTTTCAATGTGGCAGCAGTCAACTCTTCTTTGAATTGTTATGTTTGTTTTTATGAGGGGGTGGGGAAACACCATGAGAGACTTAAATTGGGTCAATCATGCTCCAGTTACTTAATCTTTCCAAGGAGAATTTTCTCCCTGTGCTTAAAAAGGTTGAAATAATCCTGTTATTCAAGAAGGAAATATTTCTTCTGACCTGCCAGGTTCTAGGGCATCTCTCCCCCGAGGGCTGTGCTGGAATCATTTGCTAATTTCTATTGAACTTCCATTTGGGATCATATAATGTAGCACTCAGTGATAAACAACTCTCTTTCCTACTCTGAAAAATCATTTCATGTCTAATACCTTTAGAATTACAGACTCTCAGAGATGGAAGGAACTTTAGAGACCACTAATTAAACCTTTTCCCCCTCTAAAGGAATCTCCTCTATAACCTTATGAACAAGGGTGCATCTAGCCTCTACTTGTCTTATCCTTTCACCATCTTGCTCTTAGAACAGAGGAAAGGGAGCTGAATTTGGAGTCACCATACTTGGACTACAATATTTGCTTTTCTACATATAGCCATGTATTTTTAGACTTCTTTCTGTGATTCCAACTGCTACAACCATTGAATTACCACCTCTAAACAGACACCTGTCAAATCTTTTCTCTCCACATTCTCTTTCTTGGTTCTCTTGTGGACACCATAAGTCTTTATGGGTTCAGTTGTCATCTACACATAAATTATTCCAACATCTAGCTATAGAGCAACAGACTAGGAATCCTCCCCCACAGCTCACCCCTTAGTAATCCAACTGGAGAAGTTTAGAGTGCTTCTCCAGGGATCGTAATTCATTGGGTTATAGAGTAGAATCTTCTCATTTTTACAAATGAGGAAACTGAAGCCCAGAGAAGTTAAATGACTTGTCCAGTACTACAGAGTAATTAGCTAAGGTGGCATTTGGACCCATGTCTTTTTTATTCCAGACTACTAACCTGTCTACTACACACATCTTCAAGATAGCATGTACTGGTAAGCATCCATTCCTAGGATCTCTGTTAGGCAAAAATGTCTCTTCTTTGTTTCCTAATCTTCAAACTCTCATTCCCACCTGGCTTTCAGGTGCATACCAGAACACTGCTTTTCCAATCTCTCTCCCTACATTCAAACTTTGAACCTTTTTATATCCCAAGCTCTCTCATCTTTTCTATCACATACACAACCACTGATAGGTTTCTTAGCCATAATTGACCATGGAATGTCTATCACCCAATCAAAATTCTGATAGCTCCTGTCTGTTGATCTCCAGGACACACTCTGTTTTTTCTTAAAGACTTCAGAGTCTTATTCAGTCTTTCTCTTCTTTCCAACTCCTGCTCTCATACTAGGGGACTGCCTCATCTCTTAGATCTGCAACTTGTTCATTTCCCATGACCTACTCTTCTACTACATGAAGTGATGGCCATAGTTTTTTTTTATATTATTTTTTTTTTCATTTTAAACCCTTAACTTCTGTGTATTGACTTATAGGTGGAAGATTGGTAAGGGTAGGCAATGGGGGTCAAGTGACTTGCCCAGGGTCACACAGCTGGGAAGTGTCTGAGGTCGGATTTGAACCTAGGACCTCCTGTCTCTAGGCCTGGCTCTCAATCCACTGAGCTACCCAGCTGCCCCAATGGCCATAGTTTTGATCTTGTAATTCCTCACAAATGCTTCACTTCCATATTTATGAACTCTGAAATTCCCTTATCTGATCAAAATTTCTTGTCATTCTACTTCTCTACCTTACAACACCAAATCCTTTTCTTCATAGTCACTACGACTTCCAATTCTTTGACCCCTTAGTTCTTCCTCAGGTTGTCCCCTTTGCATTGACTCCCCTTCTTTCCCTTTCTGGACTCTATCACGAATCAGTTCAACTCTACACTGTCCTCTTCTCTCAGCTCCCTTTCCCATTAATCTATCTGCAGATCTTGACCTGTCAAGCTTCAGATTTGGATAACTCCTACCACCTCCTGCCTTCATTCCTACTCACATGCTGCCAAACAAAACTGGAGAAAATCATAAAACTATAGTGGCTGGATCCACTACAAATTTATTACACAACCTTAACTGAGCCATCACTACAACAAGGCAATCCTTTTACACCTCCCTAATTAACTTGCCTTCTCACTCACCAAATTGACTTCTCCAGAACTTTTCATCCCTCCTCAAGCTTCCCAAGGCTTCTCCTCACTTCCTCTCAGTTGAGAATCTTACCTCAGATCTCACTGTAAAAATTGAGGCCATATCATCTCAAATCTCATAGGTGTCTTCGACCACCATCTCCTTCTTCACCTCTGTCACATATGGTGAGATGCCCTTTCTTGCCAAAGCAAACTCCTCCAAATTCAGAAGTAATCTCATTACATCCCATCTTCTCAGTCCCCTCTATCATCCCTACTCTGGCACTTATTTCCAATTTCTCCCTGTTAACTAGCTGCTGCTCTACTGCTGATAGACATGTTCAAATATTTCCCATCCTGAAAAAAAAAAAACCTCCATTTGATCTTTCCATCCCTGTTATGTATTATCTCACATCTCTCCTACTTTCATGGTTAAGCTTCTTGAGAAGGCTGTCTATAATAGGTATTTCCACTTCTTTTTCTCTTGTGCTCTTCTTAAATCTTTATAGTTTTGCTTCTGACCTCATCCATTATTCAACTGAAAAATCTCCAGTTACTCACCATCTTTTAATTGCCAATTCTAATGGCCTTCTCTCAGACTTCATCTTTCTTGACCTCTTTGCAGTCTTTGAAACTATTGATCACCTAACCCCCTTCTCCTTGATACTCTTCCCTCTCTAGGTTTTTGTGATAAAAACTTCTCTTCTTCTGTTTCTCCTACCTATCTGACTTCTACTTCTCAGTCTCTTTTGCTGGATCTTTGTTAGATCATGCCCACTAACCATGAGTATCTCCCAAGACTCTGTCCTGGACCTTCTTCCCTTCTCTTCCTGTACTAATTCACTTGGTGATCTTATCAGCTTCCATGAATGCAGTTGTGGTCTCTATGCTGATGATTTTCAAATCAACTGATCTGACTCTAGTCTTGGGGCAGACCTCAGATCTTACATATCCAGCTTTCTACTGGACATCTTATTCTCAAAACATCCTAAACCAGTGATGGGCAAACTTTTTAAAAAGGGGGCCAAAGGAAAGGAAATGCTCATCTGTCAGTCTGTTACTAAGGCAACTCTTTCAAAGTTTCATTGTATTGTATCCTACTCATTGTATTCATCAGATTAGGAATAATGTCCTATGGCTGGGTAGAAAATTTCAGGGGGCCTGCATCTGGCCTGCAGGTGTAGTTTGCCCATCACTGTCCTAAATTGAACTTATTGCCTTTCCCTTTAAATCTTTCCCAACTCTTAACTTCTCAGTTATTGATTAGAGTACTGCCACCCTCTCAGTCACCCAGGATTGAAATGTAGGTGTCATCCTTAACTTCTCACTCTCTCTCATTCCTCATATCTAACTTATTGCCAAGGTCTATTGATTTTACCTTTATGACATCTCTCATATACACCCCCATCTCTGACACCACCACCACCCTGCTACAGGCTCTCATCATTTCAGACCTGGACTACTGCAAAATTCTGCCAGCTGGTCAGCCTGCCTCAAGTCTCTCCCCACTCCAGTCCATTCTCCATTCAGTCATTAATGATCTTCCTAAAACACAAGTCCAAACATGTTAACTCCCTTCTCAATAGACTCCAGTGGTTCCCCATAATCTCAAGAATTAAATACAAGACCTCCTTTTTGGCAAAGTCCTTTGTAACCCTCTCCTCAGTGTACTCTGAAGTCCAGTGACACTGGCCTCCTTGCCACTCCCCACAAGAGACATTTCATCTCCAAGATCCAGGTATTTTCACTGGTTGCCCCCATGCTTGAAATTCTTTCCCTCTTCATCTTACCCCCTCCTGATTTTCTTCAAATCCCACTTAAAAATCCTATCTTCTACAGTAAGCCTTTCCAAATCCCTCTTTAATAAAACCCCAACAAAACCCTAACCTTCCATCTTAGGATCAATATTATGTATTGGTTCCAAGACAGAAGAGTGGTAAGGGCCAGGCAGTGGTGGTTAAATAACTTGCCCAGGGTCACACAGGTAGGAAGTGTCTAAGGCCACATTTGAACCCAGAACCACCTGCCTCTCTCTAGGCCTGGTTTTAAATCCACTGAGTCACCTTGCTGCCTCCCTTCTCCATTCCCCAATCCTTTATAATGCAAGTGCCTTCTCTCCATTGATCACCAAGTGAATTAGTATAGGGGGAGAAGGGAAGAAGGCCCAGAAGAGAGTCTTGGAAGATACCCATGGTTAGCAGGCATGATCTGAACAAAGATTCAGCAAAGGAGACTGAGAAGGAGAAGTCAGATAGGTAAGAGAAACAGAAATACTGAGTGCTTTGCATCTTTTCTCTCCCAGTAGATTATGAGCTCTTGAAGAATAGGATTTTCTTTTGCCCTCCTTTGTATCACACTGCCTTGTGCTTAGTAAGTGCTTTAAAGTGCTCATTTACTGCTTGATCAGCCTGGACCCAAGCACAGAAATAGTTTCTTAGTGTAACACTGATTGTAAATCTCTCTTGCTTTCTCATGTTTCATTACATGGAAAGGAATGCCAGCATAGGATCATAGATCGAGTGATGGAAGACCAATCTAGTCCAGATCTTCCATTTTACAGATGAGGAAACTGAGGTACCAGGAAGATAAGTCATTTACCCAGTATTGAAAAGAATAATGGAAAGAGTCTTGCATTTGGAGTCAAAAGATCTGAATTCAAATTCTGATTATTACTTCTTACCTTTGTGTCCTTAGTCCCTTCCCTTCTGTGATCCTCATTTTCCTCTTCTGTCTAATCAGGTTGTCGTACTCAAGTCTAGCAAAGGTCCCTTACGTAGCTTTAAAGCCTATAATCTATCCAAATCGGCCCCAAAGGATGGCTGTTGCCTGTTTTGTGCTTCTAAATCTGAAGAGAAAATACCATCTAAAAATATACAACTACCACCCCCACACCCCCAACATAGAAGGATAAAAAGCTAAATTTAAATGCGTTATTCTGCTATGACAAATATTTGGTTATCGTCAGGGAGCAATTATTCAAAATACAGCAAACAGCTTGGTACCGTCTCAGCCTCCTGTACTGACATTTGAAATATTTATAAGAAGAGCAAAACAACCATATGGGTCCTCTTTAGGGACTTCCAGCTCTTCCTTCCATGGTTCTGACAACTCCAGTTGCGGGGCTTCTCTAGCCTTACTCATGAATATTTCCTACCATGGTCATGGAGTTGCCAAGCTGATCCTAGGTCCACTATTTACTATCTGTGTAACCTCACAGATCAGGCAGTGAGGGGGTTCAATGGATAGAGCACTAGGTTAAAAGTCAGAAAGACTTGAGTTCAAGATTAGCTTCAGATACTCAATAGCTATGTGAACCTGGGCAAGTCACTTAACCCTGTTGACCTCAGTATCCTCATTATTAGTATCCTCAGTATCATCAGTAAGATGAGTAGAAGAAGGAAATGATAAAACACTTCAATATCTCTGACAAGAAAACTCCAGATGGGGTCATGAAGCATCAGACCCAAATGAATAACAACTACCACAACGTTGGAGAAGTCACTTCAAGTTGTCTGGGATCCCATTTTCATCATCTATAAATTGGTGGTGTCACCAAAATGACTTTCAGCTCTAAATGCTATGAGTTGGGGAGGAATTTGAAAGTGAGGTTCTACAACACACCCAGCTGGGATCCTGGCTTGTAAGCTGGCTTGGCTAAATTAAAGCTCCTTTCCTTAACTACCACTCCTTTTCCCCTCATACTTGTCCATGCATGACACCTATCCCATTCTTCTCTATTCTTCTGTGGTGCTCTCTGGAATCCTTTCCCATTTCTAACAAATTGCCTTTCCTATTAGATCTGAATTTTTCTCCTCAGAAATGGCTCTGTATGTATTTTGGTTTTTATATTTCATCCTCTATGCACATACTTCCTAGCCACCCCCCCCAATAAAATGTAAATTCCTTAAGGTGACTGTTTCTTTTTCCCCTTTGTCACCATTGAACCTAGCACAGTGCTTGATATTCAGTTGGCACTGAATTAATGCTTAACTGAATTGAATTGGAGAACTGGTTTAAGGTATATGGAATATTAAGTCTGGAGAAATAAAAGCAAGGCAAGCACAAGGAAACCGTCTACAACTCTCCTAAGGGCTGTCATGGGGAAGAAGAGATTAGGTTTGTTTTGTTCAGACCCCAAAGGCAGAACCAGGAAAAATGAGTGGGGAATTATAAGGAGAAACAAGAAAGTATATATTTCTAGTTCAATAAAAGGGAGGACTTACCATTTGTTTGAGCTGTCAAAAATTGGAATGCCTCAGAAATCATAGAGTTGCAGAGTTCAAAGGGATCTGGTGCACTCCATCAGTCAGTCAGTCATTCAACAAGCATTTATTAAGTACCTACTCTATGCTGTCAGTGCACTCTCAGTGCAAGAGACACAAAGAAGGACAAGATCATGGTCCCCATTTATTAAGGAGCTCACAGAGATAATTTGCAAATAACAACACACAATAATACATTTGCTGCTTAGTAATTTCAGTCGTCTGACTCTTTGTGACCCTATCTGGTGTTTTCTTGGCAAAGATACTAGTGGTAAAGCCATGATTTGTCATTTTTTTTCTCTAGCTCATTTTTCAGATGAGGAAACTGAGGCAAATAGAGTTAAGTGATCTGCCCAGGATCACACAGCTAGTCTGAGGCCAGGTTTGAATTCAGGAACATGAATTTTTCTGACTCCAAATCTGGCACTCTATCCATTGCACCACAGCCACCTAGCTACCCTACAACAATAAATACAAGACAAATTCTAGATAATCTCATAATGAAGGCATTAGCATTAAAGAGGATTAAAGAACAGTCTTCTTGCAGAAGGTGAGACTTTGACTTACGGGAAGTTGGGAAACATTACTAGAAATCTTAAAAAAAAAAAAAAACAGAGATCAGGTGGTCCTGTTAGTATCTTATATGGCGGATTCTGGTCAGGGCCAGGTTAGATTATTGCTTGTCCTTTGCTTTGAAGATCGTCAATGATATCATGGGGGTAATGTCTTAATTTGTTCATGAATCGGATTTAAGTGAGGTATAATCACACAAAATCATCAGTCTCATTTTCTCTTCCAGAGTTATCTAAGTCCAGTGGCAAGACAATAGTCAGGACTATTAGCGATGGTTTGGGAGGCAGTGGATGACCTTGGCATCTTCAGTGGATGACCTTGGCATCTTCAGTGGATGACCTTGGCATCTTAAATGTCTAACCAAGATCTAAGCATTCTATACATAGCACCCGCTTCAGCTGCCTTCATGACTGTTTGAATGGCCATTCCATCAGCAAAAACCTTCATGTTCCTGTGGTAGACATCCCTCTAACTAACCAACAGGTTTGGTTACACTCAGCCTGGTTTGTCCCATCTGGCAAGATGGTTTTACCAGGATGTGGCCATTGGGAATGTGACAGCTTCTTGGAGTTACTCTCTGATGTCTTTTCTAGCTCTGAAATCAAACTCTTTCAGGTTCAGCTGGAAGCACCCTGGGAACATTCAGAATAAGGCCTTACAGGAGGGCAGGTCACAAGAGGGCAAGTTGAAGGTTCATCCAGGTTAAACTATCTTCAGTTTGCAAAGTTGCTAAGCTTTTAACTAGAAAGTGTAAAGGTGAGCCTCAAGCGACATAGGGGCAAAGGAGAAAGCCCACTTGATGTAGTTCGAAGATCAAGGCTCAAGTCCTCACTTGGTTACTTACCAGTTGTATGACTTAACCTCTTTGAGATTATTTCCTCATCTGTAATATGAGGATAATATCATTTGTGCTGCCTGCCTCTCCAGGTCATCATGAGGAAAATACTTGACAAAATAAATGTCTATCACCTTCATCATCATCCAAAGATTGTGGACAATGGTTTGTCCTTTAGAAGAATAGCTGTGGCTCACAGTGCTGTCACAAGCCTACATTATTGTGCTGATTTTTCTTCCCATCCACCCCAACCTGTGCCCAGCTCCATACACTTGCATCTTGAAGAGACTGGAGTCAGCTCATGATACCATAGAATTATTAAACTATTTATTATTAGAATTGGAATGGACTTAGAGACCATCTAATCCAACCCTCTCATCTTGCATAGGGTAGACCGAGGTCTGGAAAGGGAAAGGGATTTGCCTCAAATTACACAGTAAGTAGACTACAAAGTAAAGATTTGAATCCAGGTCCCCTGTCCCAGCCCACTTGTTTTTTACTCAGCCATTGAAGCTCAGAATGTTTTTCTGGCAGAATCTTGAAGGAAGGCAGGTCTTCAGCTTGAATTAAATAAAAACTTGCTAATAGTCTGAGTTGTCCAAAAATATAATGGGATGATGGATTCTTCATCCCTGAAACTGTTGAGGCAGAGATTGGATAATCATTTGTCAGGGATGTGGTGGAGAGAAATTCTACTTATTTATGGGTTGATCTACAGGCTTTCTGAGATTTTTTTTTCAACATTCAGATTCTGCAACTCTATGGCTGAAAGGACCTAAGAGGTCATTAGACCAATCCATATTTAAATGAAAATACCTTCCCTTTCCATTCCTGAGTCCTTATTGATATGTTCATTTCCTTGAAGTATATGGGCAAGTTAAATTTAAGAGTCATTTTTATCATGGGAGCAGCTAGGTGGCTCAGTAGATTGAGAGCCAGGTCTAAAGACAGGATGTCCTAGGTTCAAATCTGGATTCAGACACTTCCTAGCTGTATGAGTCTGGGCTTAACCCCCATTGCCTAGCCCTTACTGCTCTTCTGCCTTGGAACCAATACTCGGTACTGATTCTAAGACAGAAGGTAGGAGTTGTTTTGTTTTGTTTTTTTAAGTCATCTTTAAGATTCCTTGTAGCACTAATTTTCTATGATATAGTACATCTGGATTTCAATAAATCATTTTATAATTCCTTCCAAAAAGTAGAATATACTGCCTCAGATACTATAGTATATGGGATGTTCAGGAAGGACCAGAGCCTCTGGTGTGAAGACTTACCAAGCTCTCTTTAGGGCTGTGCATCCACCTCTGGTGTTTACCTTTCACCCAACTTTCACCTGTGGCTTCAAGAAGCTGTAGTGCAGTGACCACATCCCAGTAAAACCATCTAAACCTGATGAGCCAAGCCAGATTGAGAGGTTGAGGGCAACTGACAGGCCTCTAACCCACTGGTGAATTAGGGGGATTTTTGCCTCAAGTATATGAACACCTCTAATAGGTACATTAGGATAGTTGTCTGGTGGAATAGGCAGGCAAAGACAACTTGTCCCAGTGGCTATGAAGGCAGATGAAGCAGACACTGTGTTGCACCTGGAACTGGTTCAGACATTGAAGATGCCAAGGCCGCCCACTGCATCTAGGCCATCACCAGTTATCCTGACTATTGTCTTGCCATTGGACTTGGGTGGCTCTGGAAAAGAAGGTGAGTCTGACCTGGCATCTTTTTGCAATTCTGTCTTGCTTAAATCCATCTTAAGCTTGAGTCAAGATATCATCTGGTGATATCATTGGTTCCCTTTGAAAACAAAGAATGAAGAACAACATCTAACTGAAAATCCCTTTCCTTTCCTGAGTCCTGGTCAACATGATCACTTCCTTGAAGCATAGGGGTAATTTGCAATAGCGGGAAAAGTTCTGGATGCTGACATCAAAAGAAAACTGTATTTGAGTCCTCTCTCTGCAGTGTATTTGCTGTAAGTTTCTGTGAGCCTGAGTTTCTTCAGTGTTTAAAATAATCAGCCTCATGCTAACTAGCTTATTGAGAGGAAAGTGTTTCGTAAAGCACAATAGACATAAGTTATTCTTAAAAAGGCGACATTCAAGGAGCAATGTCATTCAGTTTCCCTGATCCCATTGGTGTGTGGCAGTTGCAGTTGGATGGAGGCTGATTAAAAAAAATTCCCTGATATCTCTAAGTGATTCTGTTCAAAGTTGTACAGAGTGTGTTTTTCTAGTATCACTGGCTAGATTAAGCTCCCTTTGATCTGATATTGGAATGCAGAACCAAGCATCTGACACTCTCTTTCAGGCAGAAATGTAAGAAAAACTGAACACTGATTAACTCTGGCTGCTCTGCTTAACTGAGGAGGAGTTATCTATGTCTCTGATCAGCTATTGAAATTTAAAATGGCTAATCCCCACTCTGGGGAACTGCACACATCCCTCTCCATGCTTCCATGACAAGGCGACTGGAGCTGCTTCACAATTGCAGGGAGGGTGCTTATCACTTTCCCTCTTCTTGTGCCTCGAGGCAGCTCCCATTCTGGCTGTGCCCTGCTTGTGTAAGAGACCCGTGCCCAAGTGGCAGGAGTCATCTCAACAGCAACAAACAGTGATTAAAGTCTCGTTGTGTTCAGGTTTAAGGATGGGGGTGGGGCAGAGGAGGTAGAGCGATGGAGAGGAGCAGGATACAGAATTTCCATTCTCACTCAGCCCATAGTTTGAGAGGAAAATAGTTTGGTGGAAGGGAACAGATAATGCTAAAAATAACACCTCTAATAGGTACATTAGGATAGTTTAAACAAGGAGCTACTCTTTGAGGTCCAAAGTGGAAACTCTCATTACCAGCTAAAGGGGTGAAAGAAGGCTTGTACCTGCTTTGTAGGTAGTCTGTAGGCCAGCCACAGCTGGGGGTAGTGGGTAGCAGTGTTTCCATAAAGACCTGAGGTTGTCTTATCTCTGATGTGTGCAGGCTCTGGGAGGCCCTGGACAAGTCGCTTCCCCTCCCAGGTTCAAGGCCTCACTCTAAAATTATAAATGGTAGAGAAGTCTCTGACCTGTGTTGATAGGGGAGATTTTCAACAACTCTCTGTATCAATGAACATACAGGTCCAATCCTTTTCCCAGTATTTTATAGTAGGAACAGACTAGCATTTCTTAACCATTTGCTATGGGCCAGACATTGTGCTAAATTAATGCTTAACAAATATAATTGTGCATGTATTTGTGTTTATGATTGTTATATGTGGCAAGATCGTTAGACTATCTAAACATTTTATATATATACATATATATAATCTATCTCTGTATATATATATCTATAGATTTCTACATCTCTCTCATATCTCTCTCTCTTTCTCCATCCATCTGTGCATCCATCCGTCTATCTATCCATCTGTCCACTTGTCTATCCATCTCTAGTTTCCCCAATAGAATGTAAATTCAATAGGGGATACCATTCTACTTTCTATTCTATAAGGTGCTGCTTTATTTTTCTTTTTGTAGTCCCAGCACATAGAAGCCACTTAATAGATACTTATTGATAGACTGGAGGAAATAGCATTTGAATTGGGCCATAAAGAACAGGATTTAGCAGGTAAGTGGTGTTTGACTCCTGGATCTGAACTCATAGAATTAGCATGAAATATTTTTTCAAAACCTTTATCTTCAGTCTTATTATCAACTCTAAGACAGAAGAGCAATAAGGGCTAGGCAATCAGAGATAAATGACTTACCCAGGGTCACACAGTAACGAAGAATCTGATGCTAGATTTGAACCCAGGTGCTCCTGACTCCAGATATGGAGCTCTTTTCACTGTGTTCCCTAGCTCCCCCAGCATGGAATATTCCTGAATGGGCTCCAGGGATAGGATCATAGCCCTTATCAGAGGCAGACAGAAAAGCAGCCCTGGAGGGAATATTCATTTATACTCTGATCTCCTTGCCTGCTTCCCCAATAAGGCCTGTCTACCACAGAACACATTAACATACAAGAAGGGTCAGATGGATACCCACAGTCATGAGGCCACTGATGTTGACCTGTAACCTTAGTCTTGCCTCCGGTAGCGATGGGGCATCATGGAAAAAGTGTTAGATTTAAAGTTGGCCAGCCTGGAATTCAGGCCTTAATTGTAAGTCCTATTTAATTAAATTTGGCTAATGGCAGCCCGAGTATAGTAGGGAGATTGTTGGCTTTCCCAGGGCTGTTGGCTCATGCCAAGTTCTCTTGATTCATTTAAGTCCAATTTATTCCAATTTGCCAAGGTGGTGGGATTTTAGGGACCCAAGAAAAGAAAATTGCCAAAGGCATCTACCCAAATACCTGATATTCCTCCATTCAAACAGGAATAAACACAAAACCATCAGTAGTTTTTACAATAATAATTATGATAGAAGGGTGGGAAATTTCAGGGTTTCACGGACTTTTTGAGATAGCAAAATACTGGAAACAAATGGGTGTATCCATTGATTTGACAGCTGTGAGGAGGATGGATTAGAATCCTCAAATTCTTGAGGCAGAGAAACCATTGAAAAAGCTATTGCCATCATCCATTGTCAGAGAGAGCATGTAGGGAGAAGAAAGAAGACAAAGAGAATCCGGGGATACACACACACACACACACACACACACACACACACACACACACACACACACACGGAAATTGATGAAAATCCAGCAAAGGAGACCGAGAAAGAATGATCAGAAGGGTGGCAGCGAAGTAGCTTAGTGGATAGAGAGCCAGACCAAGAGATGGGGAGTCTTGAGTTCTAATCTGACCTCAGATACTTCCTAGCAGTGTGACCCTGGGCAAGTCACTCAACCCCAATTGCCTAAACCATAGCACTCTTCTGCCTTGGAAATGATACTAGTATTGATTCTAAGACAGAAGGTAAGAGTTTAAAAATACATATATAGGGGCATCCAGAGGACTCAGTGATTGATTCTAAGATGGAAAGTAAGTATTATTTTTAAAAATGTTCAGATAGATGGGAGGGATAAACCTATAGGATGCAGTGCCATAAAAACCCTGGAAGAAGGTGGAAGAAGAGTATCAAAAGCTATGGTGAAGGCAAAAAGTATGGAGGTTAATAAAAGGTCATTGGTTTTAGTCATTAGGAGATCATAAATTCAGCATAAATGGTTGGGAAGGAAGCCAAATTGCATAGGATTCAGAAATGAGTGGGAAGTGATGAAATGAAGGTTGAATGTAAACAGCTTTTCTATGAGATTGGCTATGAAAGTGAGAAGAAATATTGGTCAATAGTTTAAGGAAATGGTAAGATCAAGAGAATTTTTTTTTTAGTATAGGGCATGTTTGTTAATGATAGGAAAAGATTAAGTCGACAAATAAGACTGAAGATTATAAAAAGAGAAGAGATACTAGAATGAGTCAAGCTCTCAGAGAAAATAGAGAATGAAAATCAAAATATTTGGCTAGGGGCAGCTACAGTTGACAGAACAACAGACGTGGAGTCAGGAGGACCTGGGTTCAAATATGGTCCCAAACACTTCCTAGCTATGTGATCCTGAGCAAGTCCTTAACCCCAGTTGCCTAGTCCTTACCACTCTTCTGTCTCAGAACTGATACTAAGACAAAAGGTAAAGGTTTAAAAGAAAAAAAGAAGGGAAAAGGGAAAAAGATGTTTGGCTAAGTAGGAGGCAAGGGAATAGGTAGGTGACCTGTGGAGAGAAGAGTTAGTTCAGAACAACACTGTGGAGAATGCAGATGTGAATCCATCAAAAGAGAGTAAAAGGTTTGTCATAAGGCCCTGAGGGTTTAGTTGAAATTAGTCAGTCAGCAGTTATTATGTGCTTACTATGAGACTAATACTATAATAAACCCTAAGGATAAAAAGAAAGGCAAAAAACAGTTCCTGCCCTAAAAGAACATGAACATATAAAGTTTTCTATGTGAGATGTATTCAATGTAATGGAAGGGAAACTCAGAAGGAAGACATTAGCAGTAGAAAGAGTGGAAGCTGTAGGAAATGTAATCAACAGAAGGTACGATTTGAACTAGGACTTGAAGGAATCCAAGGAAGACAGGAAAAAGAGCATACTAGGCTTGGGGGATAAACAGTGAAAAGGCAGGGAACCAGAAGAAAAAGTGTCATGAGTGAAGAGTATCAAGAAGGCTAATGTTGGATTATAAAGTGTATGGCTGAGTGGTAATGAAATCTCAGAAGTATGGGAAGGGGAAGGTTGTTAAAGGTTTTAAATGCCAAAAAAGATTTCATATTTGGTCTTCTTGCTATTGGTCCTTGGTTTCCAAAAGAAGGACCAGTGACCTCACAGGTATATGATTGGATTTAAGTGAAGCAGAGTTATACAAACTCATCAGTCTCTCTCTCTCTCTCTCTCTCTCTCTCTCTCTCTCTCTCTCTCTCTCTCTCTCTGTGTGTGTGTGTGTGTGTGTGTGTGTGTGTGTGTCTGTCTTTCAGTGTCATTGAAATCCAGTAGCAGAGAAAAAGTCAGGATGGTTGGCAATGGTCCGGGATGCAGTAGATGACTTTGGCATTTTCAATGTCTGACAAAGCTCTAAATGATCCATTGTACCTGCTTCAGTCACCTCCATGGCCCTTGGAACAAATTGTTCTCATCTGACCATTCAGTCAGGGAAAGTCTTTATATTCTTTGGGCAGACATTCCCATAACTTACCAATGGCTTGGAGGCCTGTCAGCTACCTTAAACCTGGCTGAGCCCTATAGATTTGGTCCTCAAGATAAATAAATAGGAAATCACTGGAATTTCTTGAATGTATTGAAGGGAGAGAGGATGACATGTTCAGGTGCTATTATCAGAAGATTAATTTGACAGAAGAGTAAGGGATGAAGTTTGGAGTAGAGACTGACTTTGCGCAGGGAGAACCTCCAGAAGACTATTGAATGAATCCAGGTGTGAAGTGATGAGGGCTGCACTAGGGTGGTGTTAGTGTCAGAGGATAAAGATGTTATATAATTAAAATAGACAGGTCTTGTCAACGGATTGGAAGGGAAGGGTGAGATGTTGAGGATGATGATACCTACCTTGTAAATCTGGGTGACTGGGAGAATGGGTGGTTCCTTGGATGTTAATAAGGAAATTTGGAAGGAGTGAGAATTTTCAAGGAAAGATAATGAGATGAGTTTTGGAAATGTTGAGTTTGAGGCATCCATTCTATGGGGCATGCCGTTCAAGATGTCCAACAGGGAGATGGAAAAGAGAGACTAGAGGTTAGGGGAAAATCGAGAGTTGGATAAAAAGATTTGAAAACCATCTGCATAGATACAGTAGTTGAATCCATTAGAGCCGATGAGATCATCGAGTAAAACAGTACATAGAGAGAAGGCTCAGGACAGAGACTTGGGGTGCCTTCACGGGAACCAAATATGATCTGCATGGAGATCTAGAGAAGAAAATTGAGGACTTGCCATGGAGAGAAAACCAGAAGAAAGATATGTTTCAAAACCCTAGAAAGAATAGAAAGTAAAAATAAGAGAATGATTAACAGTTTCAAAAGCTGCAGAAAAGTTGAGAAAGATTGAGAAAAAGCTTTTAGGTTTGTCAATTAAGATGTTTTTGAGAGAGCAGTTAGGTGGCTCAGTGGATTGAGAACCATCCAAGAGATGGGAAGTCCTGGATTCAAATCAGACCTCAGGCACTTCCTAGCTGTGTGACCTTGGGCAAGTCATTTAACTCCAGTTGCTTAGCACTTACTGTTTTTCTGCCTTGGAACCAATATGAAGTATTAATTTTAAAAGGAAAGGTAAGGGTTAAAAACAAAAAAAAAT
Organism: Gracilinanus agilis; assembly: GCF_016433145.1. Taxonomy (NCBI): domain Eukaryota; kingdom Metazoa; phylum Chordata; class Mammalia; order Didelphimorphia; family Didelphidae; genus Gracilinanus; species Gracilinanus agilis. The sequence goes on along the minus strand of NC_058131.1, from coordinate 423,513,330 downwards.
CTTTGGTGATTTTGGAGGGAGTAGTTTCAGTTGAACAATATGGTCAGAAGACAGTGCAAAGAATTAAAAAGAGAGTGAGAAGATAATCAGTGAAGGTATCTATTGTAGACAGCCTTCTCAAAGAGTTTAGTGAGGAAAGAGAAGAGAGATATAGGATGACGGCTAGAGGGGATGAATCAATCAACTGAGGGTTTTTTTGAAGATGGGGAGGGTGATATGAATGTAGGCAACAGAGGAAAAGTTAACAGACAAGGAGAGATTAAAGATTACTAAAAGAGTGGGGTTGGTAGAAACAGAAGTTTTCTATTGTAGATAGGACAGAATGAGGTCCCTTGGGCATGGGTTTGTCTTGGTAAGGAGTAAGGTTGCTTCATGTGAGACATTGATGAAGAAAGAGATAGTGGGAGAAGGCATTTGATTGATATGTGCTGAGGAGGAGAAAAGAAGAGGGAGTTGTCAGCTCAATTTTTTTTCAGTGAAATATGAGGCAGTTGAGAAGGTAGGAAAGATATAAGAGGCCACAGGAGGGATGAAATATTTGGAAAAAAACACTGGAGTACATGAGAAAGTAGATCAATTAGGAAGTTGTAAAAGAATTTCCTTGCCACAATGAGGGCCCAGTTTAGATTATATAACAAATTTGTAGGGGATATAGTTAGTGTGGCTTTGTGACTTTTCTCCAGGTACATTCAGTAATTCATGAACCCACCACATGGTGAATGTGATTTGAGGCTGAGACAAGATTGGAGATAAATTAATGTGGCAAGGAAGTTCAGAGAAGAGGACAATATAGAGCTGAACTGGTTCACAAGAGGTCAAGATGAGGCAATGCGGAGAGTTTAATTAATGCATGGGTGATGACCTGGTAAAGAGCTAAGGAGTCAAGAAATTGGAAGCCATTCTGAGGAAAAAAGAACAAAGATAGGAGTGATAAGGCAGAGGGAAAAGTATAATGACAACAAATTATGATTAGCTAAAGGAATTTCAGAATTCACAAAAATGGAAGTCTATTTTTAACTGAGGGTAGTGAAGAAGTAAAATGAAATGAGCAAGTACTGAAGAACTGGAAGATAACGGTGTTTGAGGAAGGGGCATAATATGTGTGTGCTACAGGTACTGAGTACAAATACAGGTACTGAGCTCATAAGAGGAAAGAAGAAGGAGGATGTCCTCTAGTCATTAGATAACTACTAACAGAAACTTGATTAGATGATAACTATGAATTGATGGATCTCAAAGAAGGAGAGGGATGATGGTAGAGGGAGAATCTAGAAGTATCGAAGGGAATTCAGAGGTTTTCAGATTACTCCACAATGATTTATGAATCAGAAGTAATGAGCAAAAGGACAATTAATGCTGGAAAGAGTGACCAAGGAGGCTGTAAAATTAGAAAGGAACCAGGTCTCAGTAACAGAAGATGGAAGGAGTGAGAAAGGAAAGGGTCAAGATGAAAGCAAATTTGTTACCTTCTAAACAGACAGTTGAGAGAGCAGAATGGAATGGGTAGTTAGCTTACTGGTGAGAAAGGGTTGGGGGGATTAGAATAGAAACTAGGGAGCAGCATTTCAGTAACAGGATAAAGGATTTATAAAATGACAACTGGAAGTTTTTATAGAAGGAAGATGAATTTGGGGGAGAGAGAGAGAGAGAGAGAGAGAGAGAGAGAGAGAGAGAGAGAGAGAGAGAGAGAG
>NC_058131.1:423500812-423511242 GCF_016433145.1 Gracilinanus agilis | reverse complement strand
GAAGAAGGGAGGGAGGAAAGAAGGAAGGAAGGAAGGAAGAAACAAAAAAAAAAAGAGAGAGAGAATATTGGATGGTGGTGGTGGCAGTGTCAGGAGAAGACATCTACCAAAATCTTGATTAGGTGATTAAATTTGGATTGAACAATAAGTTTGTTTTTTTAAATCCTTATTTTCTGTTTCAGAATCAATACTGTGTATTGGTTCCAAGGCAAAAGTGCTGTAAGGGGTAGGCAATAGGGGTTAAATGACTTGCCCAGAGTCACAGAGTCAAGAAGTGTCTGAGGTCACGTTTGAACCAGGACTTCTCATCTCTAGGAATGATAGGTGTGTGGTGGACAGAATCAGCATGATTGACTTCTTCAGGTGGAGTTCAGAGGATATAGATGAGATCAACTGTATGATCATCCTTTCAGTGGTTGAGATGGAGTGAAGAAGATTGTGAGCCAATTACTGAACTCTTTAAGAAAAGAGGGGGATGATGGATAATTACCATCAGGATTTGGATAGGGTGATAACATCTGCAGGAAAGAAACTCCAAAGAAGAGGGAGTTGAAATGTCGATGAGGAGCAAGAAGTATGTACCTAACCTCATGGTGTAGTTGTGAGAAGCAGATGAGATAATGTCTGCAAAGCACACTGAAAACCACAAGGCTATATATATGTCAACTACTATTATTGTTATTATTTTCATGCATAAGGAAGATTAGCCTGACAGCAGAGGGAAGGAGAGTGTGGAGGTCAAGAGGCCATTGGAATAGTGCAAATGGATGTTAATGAGCATCTGCACACAAACACTTACACTCGTGTTTATATCTATGTATCCCTCTACATATTCATGCACACACTTGCATGTACATCCTTGGGGGGAAGAGTAGACTTGTCTGCTTGCCAAGACTCAGCACAAACAAAAGAAGAGAGGAAAGCTGAGTGGTGCCCCCTGAATTGCCCAGTTAAAGTCAGGGAAAGCATTCAAAAGCAAACAGGCCCTGAGTGCCCGGGGGCTTCTGTGCTGGAGACTGCCCAGCAATTTTTGGCAACCAAATGTGCCATCTTTTCCTTTCTGCTACCCAGGCAACCAACAGCTGCCAAGGACGTCTTCAGACAGCCCTGGTGCTTCTGGCCAATAAATCCAGTTCCTGAAACCCAGCTTGTCCAGGAGCTGCCCCTAGAGACCCCACATTGAGAGGTCATGGGAAGCATATCTTAGAGGACTAGATCCAAGCCCACTGGGGTTTGGGGAGTGGGGAAGAGTGAATAGATTTAGCCACCAAAATAACTTTTCAAAATTTCTGCTTAAATCCAAATTAGTTTAATTCATTTAGAAATATTTAGTATCTACTATGTTAAAATCACTGTGCTGGTTGTCAGGAGCAATAAAAAATTTAAATAAGACATTATGAGGCACTTACTATGTACTAAGTACTGCGGATGAAAAAAAAGTGAAATAAAGATAATATTACAATTGGACCTCAACTTACATGATCGATACTTTCTAAGACCCTTCTTATTAATTGAAAATTGTGCATAATAGTGAACTCATCATTTAATAATTATTTCTTATAAGAATATTCCTAAGCACTTTATGACTTTTCTTAGGTTTGTCAGAGCTACCAGCACCACTTCTCTTGTACTTTGGGGCCATTATCAGTAATTAAATAGCATTAATGAAACAAAGAGAAGTGCTGTTCTGACAAGGTCAAGACTTGTTACAAGCCAGAAGTTGGGACAAAGACTGATGCTGAGCTAAGTTTTGGGGTGACACAATATGTTTTTAAACCGTTACCTTCCATCCTGGAGTCAATACTGTGTATTAGCTCTAAGACAGAAGGGCTAGGCAATGGGAGTTAAGTGACTTGCCTAGGCTCACAAAGCTAGGAAGTATATGATGCCAGATTTGAACCTAGGACCTCCCATATTTAGGCCTGGCTTTCAATCCACTGAGCCACCCAGCTGCTCCCTGTGGGGACACAATATAATGACTTACACTAACGCTATTCAGAGTGAGAATGAGCACGATCAGGTGAATTGCTATGACTTATACCACTTAGGAAAATGATGTAGATTTTAGAGAATAATTAACAATTTTTATTTCATGTATTTTTCTGCCTTAATTTTTTTCAATTGCCAATTTCATCTGTGTGTTGAGTTCATGTGAAATGAGGTTCTATTATTTGATCACAGAGGTAATAGGGAACCACTAGGGTGTACTGAGAAAGAGAGATACCTGATCAGACCCATACTTTAGTATTGAAGGTATGATGAGGGATGGATTAGAAATAGGAGAGACATGAGACATGGAGATTAATTAGATGTCTAGTTCTATACTTAATAGTCCAGGTGAGAGGTGATTTGTTCTAGAAGTAGCAGGGGAATTGTGTGTGAGGGAGAGAGATGGGGATAGATGCAAAAGATGTATAGGTAGAAACAATACTTGGCAACTGATTAACTATGGGGGGTAAATGAGAGTGATGAACTGTAATTGGCACAAAGGTTGTGAGCCTGGGCAACTGCAAGGACAGTTCATAATAAAGGCAAGAAATAAATAGGGGAGTTAAAAAGAGGACCAGATGGGAATTGTGTTTTGGATATATTGGGATTGAGAAGGCTAAGAGATACCCAGTTAGAAATGTCCAAAGTTGGCCATGTAGAAATGGATCTCAGGAAAGAGGTTAGTTAGAATTATATTTAAGATGTATGAATCATTTACACAGAGATAATAATCAATTGATTGATTAATTGAACTCCTACAGGAGCTTATATAATCACCAAGTGAGATATAGAAAGAGAAGAGAAAGGGGACCAGAATCTTGGGATGCATTTATAGTTAGACAGTAAGCTATAGATGGTGATCCAGCAAGGAAGACTGAGCAGGAATAGTCAGATAAATGGGAGGAATGCAAAGGAAGAATAATGTTGCAAAATCCCTTAAAGAGAATTTGCAGGAATAGGGGATGGCTAGTTCTCTTGAATGCTGCAGAGTGATAAAGAAGCTTTGACAAAAGGCTATCAGATCATTTGGTAACCTGGAACAGTTTTAGCAGAGTTATGAGGTGAGAAGCTAAGTTGCAAAGGATAGAGCAGTGAGAATAAAATGCTTTTTCTGGTAGTTTGATTAAGTAAGAGAGGAGAGATATAGATATAGGATGATAAGTAAAGAGAATGGTGGGATTTCATGAAGGATTAAAGATGGAAGAGAATTCTTGAAGCTCCATGAAAACTTTATAATGTTCTCAATCTGGAAGGGAGATTAACAATACAGATAATTCTAATACTCAATATCACATGATGAATATATCAGAGAGGTATAAAATATAGTACTATGTAAAGTCATTATTAACTGGAGAGATCAGGGAAGGCTTTCTGGTGGCAATTGAAAAAGGCACATTTTTCCTGGAGAAGAAAAGACTTAGGGTTGATTTCATAGCTGGCATCAAGAAGTTGAAGGGTTAACGTGTAAAAGAAGTATTAAACATTCACTGTTTCATCCCAAAAGACAGCAGTGGAGCAATGGATGAGGATTAGGTAGGGGCAGAATAAGGAAGAAGATTTTAGACAAAGGAAGAATTTCTTAAAGCTATCCAACAATGGAATAGTTTGTCTCACAAGGTAGCTATCTTACTGGAAGCCCTCAAGAAGAGATAGGAGAATCGTTTCTCTTTGAAATTTCTTAGTATTATTTTGTATATATATTTTTAGTTTACTTTTGTGCATGTCACTTCTCCCCCAATAGAATGTAAGGTTCCCAAGGGCAGGAGACTTCTTAATTCTGCCCTTGTATCCCTACCACCTGGAATGGTGCCTGGCACATAGTGGGCTGTTATTATACTTTTGTTGAAATGAATTAAATTTTTGTGGAAGTTTCATAGAAGGAATTCCTTGTTTTGAAAGGGATTTGATTAGCTGTTATTCCAATTTCTTTCTTTTAAAATTCCATGATCCTGCAATTTGGGAATGGAAGACATGATGAAAGAAGAAGCAGGATGTTAGAATGTGGAGATCTCTGGCAGTAATCCTATTGCTAGGAAGATATAGATATTTACCCTATGTTATGTTCACTCCCCGTATCTCCACTGGGGCTGAGGATCCCTTTCAGTTCCGCTTTAAGGCCAAATGGTCCCCTAAAAACCTGAAGAGAGACTTTGCATATTGAAAATGGCTATCTGCAATGAGGGCAAGAGCATGTGTTCCATATATGGTCCTCACCCAGAGTTGCCTTCTTTAGATCATCTGTGTGATACACATGATTCTAATTCTTCACATGTTGTCACAGGCAGAGACTAAATCACAGATATTAAACTGCCAGTGGTACAAGTACATCCAATTACTTCTGGTAATCTGATGAATTAAATTATGATAATTAACAGAAGTCACCTGACTTCCTACATAGTGTTATGTGGAGATACAAAGCATGGAATCCCTGCAAAGATACAGGGACTGCCTCACCCAGAATTCCTGGGGACCCCCCTGGAGAACTTTGGGTGAGGGGGCAGTTGGAGGGGTTTGAGTCAGTTATTTTGTGGAGGTTGAAGTGAGCAGATACTCTGCTTACTACTCCACACTTGGGGTTCACTTGAGAAGCCATAGTGGCATAGCCAGTGTGGTTACTATTTGAGGATTAGCCTGTTTAGTAGGGTTAGTTTATATCAACTTCATTACAATATATATTTAATAGATATTCATCAATAGCCAGAGAGCCAGGTTTAGTTAAGTGCCTTCATCCCCTCCTGTGAAGGAGGGGTGAAGGGCAGCTTCAATCTCACAGTTAAGGGTCACCTTTCATTATCCTAAAACTTTCATTAACCTCTCTAGTTTCCCTTGTTATTACTTAATATAACCTTTATCTTCAAATCTGTGCCTGGTAATTATTTGGAAGGATACTCACAACTCAGTCTGGACATCTAGTTTGAATCCTGTCTGCTGCCAGTTTAAAAAGATCTTCTCTGTCCTCAACAGTTAGCTAGCTAGCTTCTATATACTCATCTAACTGACCTGTGAGGAATATAAATTAAAGAAAAGGAACATCATTGGGGTTTCAGCCATAACAAAAACTTACCAGAAGAATCTCATTCCTGCTTTCATTACCAACTGAAGCAGCAGCGGTTAGAGGGGGTTAGAGTGTTTAGCCCCCTCCTTTCCTCACTGAAGCCTGTCGATCTCTGGCTCTTGTCTTGAAGCTCTGTTTGGCCCAGACACATTATCTGCTTCTCCAAATTATCTGTTATTATCATCATAACAATAGTCACAAAGAGATTGTATCCGCAACCTCTCTCAATTCTTAAACTCTTTCCCATTACCTATAAGCATACTCAGGTGCTATCCCAGGTCAGAAAAGTCTTTCTTTGATCCTGCCTCCTTCCCAGGCTGCTACTTCTTTCTCCTCATTTTCACTGCCAAATTCCTCCAAAAATTTGCCTATTCTCATGTCAACTAGGGAAACTCTTGAATTCCAGCTTTTATAACCATGACCATATAGAAATTATTTTTCCCAAGGTCATTTAACCTAATCTCTAAACCTACTTGAACTCTCTAAAATATTTACTACTGGTGACCAGTTCCATTAGCTTCCCAGATATCATGCTTTCTTGATTTTTCTTCTATCTGCTTGTGTTTTTCTTGATCCCTTTAAATGTTTTTCTGTACTCCACACCCATATTAACTCCCCTAAAATGTTAGTCTCCCCCGAGACTCCCCCTTTTGAGCTTGACTTTCCTCCCTTTATTCTTTACATTCTTTCTCCTGGATATCTCATCTATACTTGTTTATTTCTTCAAGCCAATCTCTCAATTCTTTATTTTTAACACCTTGCTGAACAGCTCCACCTGCATCTCTCATTACCACCTCAAACTCCACATATCCCAAACTGGGCTCATCTTTTCCTCTAAATCTGACTCTCAATCCAATCTCTCTATTTTTATTGATGGCAATTACCAAACTTCCATCCACCCAGGGTGAACACAAGGGAATTATTCTCAATTCTTTCTCCTCCTTCATTCCCTTCATTTTGGGTGGATTGTTTTCTTCCCAACATTTCTTGGGTCTATCTGTTCTTTCTATTCACATTCTTCTCACCCAAGTTCAGGTCCACTTACCTAGAGTATTCCAGTAAATTCATAACTGGCCTCCTTGTCTCCAGTCTTACTTCCTCTAATTCATCCACAAATGCATTATCCTAAAGGTAGTTTTGTTTCCTAGACACTTAAACGACTCTCCATAAACTACATGATAAACTCCTACTTCCTTTACCTACCTCAAATACATTTGTCCAAATTCAATCACCAATAAGATTCATCTTTGTGAATTCAAATCTGGCCTCAGGCATTTATTAGCTATGTGACCCTGAGCAAGTCTCTTAATCTTGTTTGACTTAATTTCCTAATCTGTAAAATGAGGTGGAGAAAGAAATGGCAACTTAATACAGCATCTTTGCCAAGAAAACCCCCAGAATGGGGTCACAGAGCCAGAGATGACTGAATAACAACTCCTATTCATCCAGCCTCTAGCCTTAGCTAAGCACCCAAAGATTCCTTGTTCTTTTCTGCTTCTGTAGTTTTGCTAAGATATTTCTTCTACCTCTGATATTCTCACCACTATCACTGCTTGTAAAATTCATCCCATCTTTCATGACTCATCTCAAATGCTACCTCCTCTCTTTTGGCTTCCCTGATAATAATAATAATAATGCAATTGCATATCACTTCAAGGCTCGACATGCTTTCATCACAATAACTCTTTGAGGGAGATAGTAGTAGTACAAATATGATTATCCCTAATTTATGAAGAAGTAAACTGAACTCAAGTGACTTGCCTATATGATCAAAGAATTGGTGTCTGAGTTCAGATCTCCACCCTGATTTAATTACATCTTCTTCCACTGAAACCTCTAAGCACTTTGTGTCATTTATATAGTTCTTATCATATTCTGCTTCATAGTATAGTTACCTGTTGCCTGGCTTTGATAATAATAACTCACATTTCTGTTCTGTTTTAGGTCACATAAAGCATTTTTCTCATAACAACTCTGTGAGGTATGTTTTGCCAAGATTAGTTTCCTCACTTTAGTTATTAGCAATCTGAGCTTTAGGGTGGGGAAATGACCTGGTCAAGGTCACACGGTAGAAAACATTACTTGCAGTATTTGAACCCAGTTCTCTAGAATCCAAATTCAGTGCCTTTGCTTCTATCTCTCAAAGTCAAATCAATAGGAATTGTCTTATTCCTCTTATGATTCTATGATCTTTGTATTCTTTTCAATATCCAGGATAGGACCCTCTACCTAATAGGTACCTTGGGAATATTTGCTAACTGAATACTGGAGAGCAGAATGAATTGGCAGAAAAGACATATATGGGATAACAAAAGTCATGTATCATTTATAAAATACTTCATTTAATTTTCTTTGTTTTTTTAAACACTTCCATTTTAGAATTAATACTGTGTATTGCTTCTAAGGTAGAAGAGATGTAAGGGCTAGAAAATGGGGTTGACCTGCCCAGGCTCACACACCTAGGAAGCATCTGAAGTAGGACCTCCCATCTGGCTCTCAACCCAATTGCCCCCAATTTCTTTTGATTAAAAAAAAAAAGCAACCCTGTGAAGAAAGTAGTGCAGTTATCTCCACTTGATAGAATGAAAATTATGAAGGAAAGGAAAATTATTTATGTGCCAACTATAATGGGGAAAAACCAGGGAAGGCACCTTAAATATTACTTGTGGGCTCACTGGGGTGGATAGGAGACAGGAAGGGAAAATGGGTGAGACTTTACAATTCAGGGAACCAGGTTTAACTACAAGGGAAAGACCATTGACTGGAATGACAGTTAAGCCTGACCAACTATCACTCAGCCCCACCCAGCCTGGAATAAATAGATTAATACATACATACAATGAGGACCTAAAATTACTAAAACACACAGGGAATCAGTTTAATTATAATATAAGGGGATTGGAAATGGGGTTAGGTAAACTAACCTAGTTAGTTACTGGGTTAGGGCTAACAATCCAGGACTGGAGTCAAAAAGGGTAAGATCCCTAGCCAACCTGACTTCTGCCAGGCTTTGACAGCTTGGCTAAGGACCTGGGGAAGAGGGCTTGCACTTGGGATCTCACAGCTCTTCCAGGGATATTACAAGATGCCAGGAACCAATTCCTCCAGAACAGATGTAGCCAGGTAGGGATTGAAGTCTGCAAGCTGTCCACCAGATCACAGGCCACTTCCCTATTCAATGCTGTTTTGCAGGATTGATGTCCTCTGCTTTCAATCTTAGCCATTCTCCAAGATCCCAGGGAATCAGGGTGCAACTTCACTAGCTCTGAGGTCTCCCAGGGTCAGTTACAGCTTGTCCCAACTACCATGGAGTCTTTCCCAGAGAGAGCAAGCCACTTCCTGCTTCCCCATTCCATGTGGAATTCTCCAGCCCTTCCTGCTAAGTCTCCTACATAATAACTAAATAATAATCTTTCTCACAACACTACTATATACCAGGAACTGTGTTAAGCATTTTACAGATATTGTCTAATTTGGTCCTCTCATACCCTTGAGAGGTAGGTGCTGTTATTATCCTTATTTTACTATTGAGAAAATAGGCAGCCAGTTTAAGTGCTTTATCTAGGGTATCACTGCTAGGAAATGTCTGAGATTGGATTTGAAATCAAGCCTTCCTTTCTCCAGACTTCTACTCCATCCAGCTGACGTCAGAGAGAAGTGAGACTCAGAGAAAAGTGGTTTGATCAAGAACACACCACTTAGTAAGACCAGAGTCCATGTGGGTCTTCTGACCCCAAATCCAGTGTCTATAACTGCACATCATTCTGATGTTTGACCCTAAGCTGCTTGGAATATTTTTATGCAGGGTGAAATGAAGAACTGGGGTAATGATTTAGACCTGGTAGACTCCTTAGACCATGATATAAGGGATATAAGGGATGCCAGAGCTGCAAAGGACTGTGTAGGTCATCTGGTCCAAACCTTTAATTTTACTGAGAAGGAAATTGAAACTCAGAAAAGAGAAACTACTTACCCAGATACCACAGTGAGTTGGTAGGAGAGTCAGGAAGGAATCCATGGAAATTCCTCCTGAGTCTTTGGGCCCATGCTTTTTTCCCTCATACTACAGGTAAGAGATTCTGCAAGGTTTAATGCAGGATCCTAGAAGTAGTAATGATGGCTCAGTGCCTATAACTCCATTTTGTTTCCATTATTTGGAAATTTTAGGCAAAGTATATTGGATTGCCTTGAATAATCCAGATCATGATGTAAATTCTTTACATTCCTTTGTATGTGATGACATAATCTTCCCATTGTTTCCAGAAAGTCACAAGAGTTATGTAGGTATTATTATGGGAAGCTCAGTCCAGAATTGAAGAGAAGGAGAATGGACTCCTCTGAGATTGGGGAACTATATGGCATTTTTAGAGTTCTCAAATTGCTCTGTGCCATTGCATTCTAATTTTTTTTTCCACATAGGGATGGATGTTTTGTTGTTCAGTTGTTTCAGTGCTGTCAGACTCTTAGTGACCCCCTTTGGGATTTTCTTGGCAAAGATACTAGAGTGGTTTGCCATTTCCTTCTCCAGCTCATTTGATATATAAGGAAATTGAAATAAACAGGATTAAACAACTTGCTCAGAGTCACATAGCTAGTAAATGTCTGAGGCTAGATTTGAACTCAGATCCTTTTGACTCTAGGTCTTGTCCTTTATTCACTGAGCTACTTAGTTGCCCATCCTAGTGACACTATATGGCTTCAATTCATGGAATGCTACGACCTTACAAGAATTACCATAGCACACAAAAAACAACAGATAGATATGCAATGGACAGAAGCAAGCTGTAGTATGTTATTAATAGTGGCTTGTGGATGAGAGACAGAATAATGTCATCAAGGACCTGTATGATTGAAACAGGAATTGGAACAGGATGCTTACATATCAAGAGCAAAGCAGACCTATACTAGCATCTACAAAGGAGTCAGTCTTTTAGGCAGTAAACTAGTTTTAATAAGTCATCACTGTGTCAGGCATTGAAACAAGCAGTGGAGATAGAAAGGAAGACAAAAACACAGTCTTTGCCCTCAAGGAGCTCACATTATAAAGGGGAAGAAAGTCAAAAAACATTTATTAATCTTGTACTATGTGCTGGACAATGAAGAGAATATCACTAGTGAGGTGAGAGAGATGGAAGAGAAGAGTAGGATGGGATTCTTGAAGAATTTGGGATTTGTGCAGAATTTTTTTGTATGAAAAAGGAGAGCATTCTAGGCATGAGATGTATCCAGTGAAAAATTGCTGACTTGAGAGAGGGAGTGTTTTATGCAGAGAAAAGCAAGAAGGTAAATGCTGTAGAGTGCCTGAAAGGAAAAAAAGGAGGAGGAGGAGGAGGAGGAAGAGGAGGAGGAGGAGGAGGAGGAGGAGGAGGAGGAGGAGGAGGAGGAG